>NW_006400143.1:1008845-1009398 GCF_000299155.1 Elephantulus edwardii
AGTTGTGCCAAGAAATCTGGAGAACAACCACTTGGCCAACTGACTGGAAGAGATCTATATTTGTTTCCATCCCAAAGAAGGGTGACCCAACAGAGGGTGGAAACTATAGAACAGTCTCATTGATTACACATGCAAGCAAGATTCTCCTGAAGATTATTCAAAAAAGGCTGGAACATCACATCAGCAGAGAACTGTCAGAAGTCCAGGCTGAGCTTACACGGGGTCGTGGTCCTAGGGATATTGTAGCTGATGTTAGATGGATCTTAGCTTTAAGTAGAGTTGGTAATAAATCCTCTCTGAATATTTGGTAGAAATTAGCCCTGAAGCCATAAAGTCCAGGATTTTCTGTTGTTGTTGTTGTTGGGTAGTATTTTTATGACCTGATCCAGTCTTCTTTTGTGATGGGTCTGTTCAACTATTCTACATTTATCTGTTTCAGTCAGATAGGGTATGAGTTTCAATTAATTCGTCCATTTCCTCTAGGTTTTTTAATATATCAAAGTATAGCTTTTCATAGTATTCTTTTTTGTAAAATTTTTATTTTTTTTCCTAT
>NW_006400143.1:1011250-1014663 GCF_000299155.1 Elephantulus edwardii
GGATTGATTCAGTGACTGGGATAATTGGGATGGAAGTGTCAGAGACAATGCGATTGGCACAGGACAGAGCAGAGTATAGGGCTGTTGTACATAGGGTCGCTATGAGTCGCAAGCGACTCGACGGCACATAACAACAACAACAACAACAACAACATTCTGGAAATTATCCCAAAAGATTCTATTTCCCCCCTCCCCCGCTTTCTTTATGTCTCATATCTGATTATTTTCTTCTAATATGTTTCTGATTAGGTTCTTATCTCACTGACTCTACTCCATCTCTTCTTCTCTAGTTTTTTGTCCCTCCAGCATTTGGATAATTCTGCTATTTTACTCTTAATATTCTGTATTGAATTTTCCTGCGTTTCTGTTATTTTCAGTACTCATTGGCTGCACCCTTTTTTGTGATGATTTTTTAAGTTCTTGCACCTTTTTTCCTAGCATTTCAATTATTCCATCTTTTGCATTTTCTTCCATAGTTGTGCAAGTTCCTCCTCCTCAACATATTTCTTCTGGCTCTTTGTAACTTGAGAGTTTGCTTTCTTTCTTTCTCAAATATGCTTTATTTAAAATGAATATTTTAGTGAAAGTGGACTGAACTGTCAGCCATTGTTTGCTTGTTTGTTTGCTGGTTGGTGGTTGGTTGATTGTTTCTTCCATCATTTGCACCTTCTTCTGTAGCTCTTCAAATAATTCCTCACCAATATATTTCTTCTGGTTATTTTCCATCTCTAGGATATTTCCTATATTTGTAGCTTCCATTGTTTTTTCCATTATTTACTTCCTTTCACAGTTGTTCGAATGTCTTCATATCAACATACCTTATCTGCCTTCTTGACTTTGGGATCTCATTGGGTCTGCAATATTCTCTGCTTATGTGGAGAAGGCTTAATTTGTTTTGTCGACATTACGGAAAGTTTTCCTTGGCAATTGTTAGGCTGTTACTATTGAATTGTCTACACGTGGTTGTTGTTGTTATGTGCTGTTGAGTCGTTCGAGACTCATAGCGACCCTATGTACAACAGCCCTAAACCCTGCTCTATCCGGTGCCAATCGCATTGCCTCTGACACACCCATCCTCATTGCCCCAGTAATCAATCCACCTCATAGAGGGTCTTCCCCTCCTGAGCTGACCCTCTACCCTACCAAGCATGATGTCCCTCTCCTAGGACCTGTCTCTCCTTACAGCATGTCCAAAGTACGTCAGATGAAGCCCCAGAATCCTTGCCTCCAAGGAGTAGTCTGGTTTAACCCTCTCCAGGCTGAATCTGTTTGTTTTCTTGGTAGTCCATGATACATTCAATACTCTTCTCCAGCACCACAGCTCAAAGACATCAATTCTCCTTCCAACCTCCCTAGTCATTGTCCAACTCTCTGATGCATAACAAGTGATTGCAAAGACCATGGCCTGTATCGGGTGCACTTTAGTCTCCAGAGAGACACCATTTCTCTTGAGTACTTTAGAGAGGTCCCTATGAATTGTCTACAAAGTCGTTGGTAATTCTTATCTTTATGATATTTTTCATTAATTTCCAGGTTAAAATGCTCAATCTATGGCGTGAGACACTCACTTTACTTTACTTTACTTTACTTCTGGGAAACTTGCCTTTCTTAAGGTCACTTAGGTTCTCTGTGTTCTGCACAGCAGCATTCAAGGATTTTCACCTTAATTTTGTCCCTGTTCCAAACTCTATTTTACCCCTTTGTCTATGGTTCAACTGGTTTGAGACCAGGTGCTCTGCTCAAGCAGTTTCTATCTAGCGGGATTTCAGGTTAGCGTTCTTTTTTGCAGGTGATTACGCCAGCTGAGAAAGTCTTTCACTGGTTGTAGCTCTGTCTCAAATCCTGTTGTTCTGATTGACCCCTGGGATGGCCCACCATCCACAGAGGCAAGGATCTCCAATGGAGTCACCAATACTCAGGAAGTTTCCATCCTGTCTCCCCACAAGCACCCCAAAGGGCTTGCTCTGCCAGGCAATGTCTTACCTCCTGTGCTTTCTTTCCTGAAGACTAATGTTTTCCTTTGTCTCTGGAGTGATAGGAGATCAGGGCCACCAACTTTTGCAGTTTGTATGCAGAGGGTCTTAATAGAACCCTTCATATCACAAAAGCTGAGAAAGTTTCCCCAGCTTGTGACCTGGCCATGTTGCCCATTTGCCAGCAAGTATTTATTGATTTAATTAACAGTCTGTTGTGGGTTGTTTGGTCTTTTTTAATTTAATTAACAGTCAGTTGTGGTCTGGAAGCCTCTTCTTTAAACCAGTTAAGAACCAATAGTTGGGCTTTTGTAATTAAAAGTTGGCTGGGGCAAGAAAGTGTCTTGTTTAGAGCAGTTGAAAACCAGAAGATAGATATTTTTTATTTGATTAACAATGTGAAGACTAATCTGCTCTTAG
This sequence comes from Elephantulus edwardii, assembly GCF_000299155.1. Classification (NCBI taxonomy): domain Eukaryota; kingdom Metazoa; phylum Chordata; class Mammalia; order Macroscelidea; family Macroscelididae; genus Elephantulus; species Elephantulus edwardii. The sequence goes on from NW_006400143.1 coordinate 1,013,644, forward strand.
AGGTACAAACTAAATTGTTGGTTTGTTGTATTTGAGAAGAACATTGTTCTAATTGGTACAGCACTTGTCTGTCAACCGTACTAACATAACTTGTAGGTTGCTTGAAAGTTATGTCACTGGTTTGTCAAATTCCACAAGGGTTACTCATTGTGGACAAGTTTTAGTAGAACTCCAAGACAAACTACGAAATAGTATATACCAGACACTTCTTAAGTGACAGATCTTTGAAATCTCTATGAATAGTAGAGGAACATAGATAGTTTATAGTATTAGTGGTAAAGCCCAGATTGGAAGTCAGCCAAAATGATGGAAAATAATGGCAAACTCATGACATAGGGTTTAGAATATTCTCCTTGCTGTTGAGCCAGAACTTACTCATAACTGATTTTCTATTGGGTTTCTGAGGCTGCAAATCACACGGGAGGGGATTGCCTATCTTTTTTCTGAGGAGCTACAAATGAATTTGAATTGCCAAAGAGGTGTGGCCTTTTGGTTAGTGGCACAATTCTTTATGGGACTACGCAATCAGAGATTTTGGTTTAGATTTTAGGAGCATAAATACTAGAGCCAGTCTTCATGAGTTCAAATCTCAGCTCTAGTACTTACCAGCTTTCTAAGTTTGAAAATGTTAAATAATTTCCCAGAGCCTTTAGTTTCTTCATCTACAAATTAAGCATAATATTTATACACATTCCTCAGCATAGTTCTATGGTCTAAGTTAAAAGACTTACAATTAGTAAAAAATTTAGTATGGAATCTGGTCCATAGTAAGTATCACTGAAGTGTTTATAAAAGAAATCAATCAAATACCATTGCTCAGGGAAAGAGAATATTGTTACCAAAGAAACTCTTACTAAGGAAGTTATATGAAAGTCCATTAGTAGTAATGTCCATAAGGAGCTGAAATCACTTCCTTGGCCAATCTCATATCTTCATATATCCCTACATGGTTGCTTCCACTCCCAGCTACCATGGCATTTAATCCCAGAACATTTAATCATGCTAATGTGAAACCTATAC
>NW_006400143.1:1016655-1022115 GCF_000299155.1 Elephantulus edwardii
GTTATGCATCAGAGTGTTGGACAATGACTCGGAAGGACAGAAGGAGAGTGGATGCTTTTGAGTTGTGGTGCTGGAGAAGAGTACTGAATGTACCATGGACTGCCAGGAAAACAAACAGATTCATCTTGGAGAAGATTAACCCAAGCTACTCCTTGGAGACAAGGATTCTGCCGCTTCGTCTGACATACTTTGGACATATTGCCAGGATTGACGGGTCCTTGGAGAGGGACATCATGCTTGGGAAGGTGGAGGGGCAGCGGAGGAGGGGAAGACCCTCTATGAGATGGATTGACTCGGTGACTGGGGTAATCGGGATGGGTGTGTCAGAGGCAGTGCGGTTGGTGCATGATAGAGCAGGGTTTATGGCTGTTGTGCATAGGGTCGCTATGAGTCGTAAACGACTCGATGGCACATAACAACAACAACAAACAACATTATGAACAACAAGGAAATCCACCTTCAAAAACTCATCAAACACCAAATACGCTAGACCCAAAAAGAAAAACATCAAGACATATCATAGTCAAGTTCTCCAATGTAAAATGATAGATTACTGAAAGAAGCACAAGAAAAATAAAGAGTCACCTACAAAGGAAAAACAATAAGATTAAGTTCTGATTTTTCAGCAGAAACAATGTGAGCAAGAAGACAATGGGATGGCATATAAAAAAAGTTGAAAGCAAACAATTGCCAACTGATTATCCTGTATGCAACAAAGCTCTCCTTCAACTATAAAGGAGAAATCACATTGTTTGTAGAAAAGAAGCAACTGAAGGAAAAAGAAACGAAAGACTCAAAATCAAAGGATCGAAAAAAACTTATCAAGCAAATGGCATCCACAAAAAAGCATGAGTGGTGATAATTAATCTTTTATAAAATAGACTTCAGAATGAAAACCACCACAAAAGATAAGGAAAGGCACTATATAATTATTAAAGTGACAGTAGATCAAGAAGATATATTATTGGTCAACATCTATGCACCAGATGATAGACCTGCTAAATATGTAAAACCACTGTTAACAGAATTGAAGAAAGAAATAGCACCACAATAGCAGATAGGTAAACTCAAAAGAAATTGTTTAACAAAGATGCAGAAGAGCTAAACTACACATTCCGCCAACTCAACCTTGTTGATATATTCAAGTTACTGCACTGAATTAAAACTCTGTTTACTTTCTTCTCTAGTGCACATGACACATTTTCCAGAATTGATCACAAATTAGGGCACAAAGCAACCCTCAAAAAATTTTAAAACACTGAAGTAATACAAAGTATCTTCCCAGATCATAATGTCATAAAACTAGAAATCAGCCACAAGACGATACAGTTTGTAAAACCACCAATGTGGAAGCTAAATAACACCCTGCTAAAGCATAATTAGGTTATAAAAGAAATAAATACTAGAGGGAGGGTAGGGTGTTAATCATAAGGTTGCACAATTTGATGGGTGGGTGGGGTGAAGGAAATGGGAAGAATCTTTTAAGGAAAACAATGTATTCAAATTTGCAAATAAATCAGAATAATATAAAAAAAATTTAAAAAAGAAATAAAGAATGAAATTAAAAAGTTCCTCAGAACAAATGATAATGAGAAGACAACATACCAAAACCTCTGGGATGCAGCAGAGGGACTCCTCACAGGACAGTTATAGCAATAGGCAAACACATAAAAAACAAAGAAAAAAGCAAAATAAATGATCCAACTCAACACCTTCATCAAATATATAAAGAACGTTAATCTAACCTCACAGCCTCTATATGAAAGGAAATTATAAGGACAAGACCTGAAATCAATGAGATAGAAAACAGAAAAACAATTGAAAAAACCCAACAATTGGTTTTTCAAAATGGTTAATAAAATTGACAAGCCATCAACAAACTTAACAAAAGAAAAAGACACTAATAACTTGATTAATTAATGATAGAGGTGACATCACAAGAAAACCAGATGAAATTAAATCAATACTATCAGTATACTATGAAAAGCTATACTTTGATAAGTTATGAAACCTAGAGGAAATGGAAAAATTCCTTTAAACTCATGTTCTACTTAAATTGAAACAGACAGATATCTATCTGTAGAACACTTGAACAGACCCATCACAAAAGAAATTGACCAGGTCATAAAAATATTTTCCCACAAAAAAAGTTTTAGACCAGATGGCTTCACGGTTGAATTCTATCAAACATTTAGAGAAGATTTATCATCAATTCTACTTAAATTATTTCAAGAAATAGAAAAAGAAGAAACACTTCCAAAGACAGTCTATGAAGCAAGCATAACCCCAGTACCAAAACCAGGTAAATATGTTACCAAAAAAAAAAAAAAGAAAAAGAAAAGAAAACTACAGACCATTATTTCTCATGAACACAGATGCAAAAATCCCTAGCCAATAGAATCCAAAAGCACCAAAAAAAAATTCATCATGACCAAGTGGGATTCATAACAAGTTTATAAGGATGTTTCAACATAAGATAAATAATCAATACAATTCACCATATTAACAAAGCAAATAACAAGAACCATATGATCTTAGCAATTAATGTACAAAAGGAATTAGACAAAATTTAGCATCCTTCCCAGATAAAGACACTCACCAAAATTGAAATAGAAGGGAATTTCCTCAACATAATGAAAAGTATATATGCAAAACCGAGAGTCAATATCATTCTCAATGGAAAAAGACTAAAACATTTTCCTTGTGAATAGAGATCAGACAAGGATGCCCACTATCACCACTTCTATTTCAATATTGCATTGAAAGTGCTTGCTATGGCACTGTGACAAGAGAAGGAAATAAAAGACATCCAGATCAGCAAATAGATGGTAAAATTATCACTGTATGCAGATGATATGATAATGCGCACAGAAAACACCAAGGACTCAATAAAAAATCTGCTAGAGCGAATGGATCACTTTAGTAGGGTTATAGGATACAGAATCAGTATCCAAAAATCAGTAGGATTCCTCTTTGGGAACAAAGAAAACACAGAGAAGGAAACTAAGAAGGCAAATCACAAATTGAGACTAGAGATACAAAAGACCTATACAAAGAAAACTACAGAACATTTCTGCAAGACACAATAAAAGACCTAAAGAAATGGAAAAACGTGCCATGTTTATGGATAGAAAGACTCAATATTGTGAAAACGGAAATCCTACTGAAAGCAGGCCACATGTTCAATACAATCCCAATACAGATATCAAATTAGTTTTTCAAGGCGATAGAAAGAGAAAGAGACTCCAAATAATCAAAGCACTTCTGAAAAACAAAAATAAAGTGTGAGGCATAGCACTCCCTGACCTGAAACCTACTACAAAGCATTAGTAACCAAAACAGCATAGTACTGGTACAATTACAGGCACACAAACAAATGGAACAGTATCAAGAACCCAGAAATGGACCCAGCTATCTAGGATCAACTGATATTTGACAAAAATAAAACCTATCAAATGGGAAATAACAATCTCTTCAACAAATGGTGTTGGCAAAACTGAAAGTCTACCTGCAGAGAGCTGAAAAAGGATCCACATCTCTCATCACACACAAAAATCATCTCAACGTGGATCAGAACTTGGGAGTAAAGCCCAAAACCATAAAATTCGTAACCTTAGAAGGCCTAACCTATGGTATAAAGAAACTGGAAAATAAAGCCAGAACAGAAATGCACAAACTAAAAGGATAAAATTGTTGAATGGGACTTTCTAAATATTAGATCTCTGCGCTCATCAAAAACTTTTCTAATAGGATGAAAAGAAAGCCTACTGCCTGGGAGCAAACATTTGGCAATACTATCTCAGACAAGGGTCTCATAACAAAATTTGCAAAATACTCCTGGGCATCCAGAAGAAAAAGACTGATAACAACCCAATTATAAAATGCTGAAGCCGTATCTGCATCCCACATCATACACAAAAATCAACTCAAAGTGGATCAGAGAATCGTAAAAGTAAAGACCTAAACCATAGAGATCTTAAGAGTCAAAACAGAATCAAGCTTAGAAAGCCTAGTTTGTGGTACAAATACGCTGACAAATACAGCCAGAAATGTCCAACCAATGAATGGGAACCTCTAAAGTTCAAGTCATTGTGTGCATCAAAAACTTTACAGTAGGAAAAAGCCTACTGTTTGGTTGGAAAAAAAGTGTGGCAATGACAACTGAGACAAAGGTCCATTAGTAAAAGTTTACAGAATATTACAGGGCCACCACAAGAGAAAGACTAATAGTAATCCAAGTACAAAATGGACAAAATGCATGAAAAATTTTTCACATAGGAAGATATTCAGGTGGCCTACAGACAAATGAAAAAAATGCTCAGAATCACTGGCAATAAGAGACATGCAAATCAAAACCAAAATGAGATATTATCTCACCACAGTAGCAGTGGCAAAGTTTAGTAGGGCAGCAAGCAATAAATACTGGAGAAGATGTGGAGAGATGGCAACTCTCATACATTGTTGGAGGGATTGTAAAATCATGCAACCAAACTGGAGGACAGTTTTGCATTTCCTCAAAAAGTTCAACATAGAAATTTCATATGATCCAGCTATTCCACTACTAGGAATATGCTCCAAGCAAATTAGAACTGAGACAAAAATGGAACTTTGTACACCAATGTTCATAGTAGCATTATTCACCATCCTAAGAATATGGAAAGAGCCCAAATATCCAATCGCAACAGAATGGATTAAGAAATTGTGGTACATTCACACAGTGGAATATGATGCAGCATTCAGGAGCAACAGTTTCAAAAAAAAAATACCATGTAACTTGGGAGCATTATGCTGAGTGAACTAATGCAGTCTCATGAGAACAAATACTACATAAGACCATTATTATAAAAATAGAAGGATAGGAACTGGGACACACCACTGCAGCGCTGACCCATGACCACCATCTTCAGGTATCGCATTGCTCCCCCCGCCCCAGCTCGCGACCCCCCTTCCACCAGCTTTGAACTTTGGAACTGGCCAAGGGCCATGCACAGATGCAGTGGACAGTGGGAGTGGACTGGAACTGGGACACAACCCTGCAGCTCTGACCACGACCCCCATCTTCAGGTATCGCATTGCTCCCCCCGTCCCAGCTCACGACACCCCTGCCAGCTCAAAATTTTGGGACTGGCCAAGGTGCCTTGTGCAAACGGAGTGGACAGTGGGAGTGGACTTGAACTGGGACACACCCCTGCAGCTCTGACCCACGACCCCCATCTTCAGCTTGCGACCCCCCGCCAGCTCTGAACCTTGGGACTGGCCAAGGTGCCGCACGCAGACACAGTGGACAGTGGGAGTAAAGTTGAACTGGGACACAGCCCTTTAGCTCTGACCCACGACCCCTATCTTCAGGTATTGCATCGCTCCCCCCACCCCAGGTCACGACCCCCACGCCAGCTCTGAACCTTGGGACTGGCCAAGGTGCCACACGCAGACGCAGTGGACAGTGGGAGTGGAGTTGAA
>NW_006400143.1:1027203-1029375 GCF_000299155.1 Elephantulus edwardii
GGGAGGGTGGAGGGACAGCACAGTAGCGGAAGGCCCAATACTCTTCTCCAACATCACAACAACAACAACAACCATGGCTTGGATCAAGTGTGCATTAGTCTTTAAACTGTCATCCTTGCTTATTACACCTTAAGAGGTCCTTTTGAGTAGATTTGACCAATGCAATATACCACTTCATTTCTTAACCATAGTTTCCCCAGGAGCTAGCTGTAGATCCAAAGTGAAGTGTAAGGGAAATCCTTGACAACTTAATCTTTCTCCATTTATCATAAGATTTACCTATTGTTCATGTTGTGAGAATTTTTATTTTATGTTGAAGTACAAAAGCCAATCTAAAGAGGCAATTGAAATGAAACACTCCGTTTCAAAATAATCAACCAAGTAGGGAAAAAAAACAAACCCTTTTTTGGGTTTTGGATACATGAGTATTAAGTAACTGAGTAACTTCTACATTGGGAAGAAAAATTCTTTCAGGTTGTCAGAATAAAATCTGGACCAGTTTCAGGAGGATAGGAGCCCTTTGTAGATGGGACTGCTGGCCCTGTATCTCTGTCAAAATAATCACCAATAGTGGCATGTACAACATACCTCTCCACAAGCAATGGGGGAAAGACTGTGGGGATAAAGGAAATAAAACAGCATTGTGGCTATAACATTGAATCCTTAAGTGTATACATAATACCCCCAAAAGGTTATGAGGGGGTTGGAAGAGAAAACCTCATAAGGTTCTGAAAGTTTCATATTCTCTAGTACAGCCTGTGGTATTTTTTTAGATGCCAACTCAGAGCATCTCTAAGTACAATGTAATGATACACTGCCTGGTTCTCTGCACCATCTTCACAACTGTTGAAGTTTTGAGTCCCTTGTAGCAGCCATTATGTTAATCCATCTCATTGAGGACACTTCTTCTCTTTCATTGTCCTTCTCCTTTTCTCTTCTGTAGAGATTAGTAGGTGCAAGAGGTAAGAGAATATTATGTTTGATTACTATTGTGACAAGTTCTCTCCCCACTATCATTTTTTATTATAGGCTTTGTGGCCAAAGAAACAAGGATTTGTGTGAACAATTTTTTTTTAATTGTGCTTCTATCTCTAAGCAGTATTCATCCCATTTCTGTAGTTGTTGGTTTTGATGGCCACCTGGACTCTTTATCATATTATAAACTTTCCCATTTTCAACACCTATTAAAGTTTCTTTTAGAAGTATAAAAATATCTTAACTTACTTTCTTCATAATCAAAACAAAATTTATTTCTGTAATGGGTGATGAGGCTTACACCGCTTAACTAATCAGAGCCCCTATAAAATTGAGGTTTCATTAGCATCCTCAAAGTTTCTACTTCCTGCAGATAGAAATATGTCTGCCATGAGATAAGACATGGAAACAAGAACTTGCAATTAAACTTAAAACTTAATAAAAAGTAAGTAGTGGGGGAAACAGATAAAAAGAAGAAAGTCAATAGTAAACAGAAGAGAATATGCAGTACTTTAAATACCTTCTTTTTACTGGAGACCATGGCTCAGCAGAGCACTAAAGTCTCTGTTTCCAGTAGACAGGATTTTCTTTGCAATGCAAAGTACATGTAGGAGCCAAAATGAAATCTAAATTATGCTTTGAAGACATGTAGCTTATTTTGGTAAGATAAAAGCATTCACAGACAACATTATCTCTTTAATTCACACATATACTTATGCAAGCAGTAGATAGGGAATAAGTATTTATTCTGGGATTCCATTAGTGTTGGGTGACTTGCACACTTATGATAGTGGAAGAATCCCTTTAAAATAACCACAATAAAAGTAGAAATGCCCAGAATCAAAGCAAACCACTATTAGGGTATGTAGTGGCAACAAAACCACACTGTCTGTCTGACCAGGGCACTAAGGAGTACAAGCACTAGTTTGTTCAGGAAAGAGCAAAGTCTCTCTCAGTCGAGATTTTGGCTATGTGTAGAGTCTTTGTTTAATATGATAGAATGCAAAGGCATAAATAGATAGATGGTAGCAAGAGAAAACAAAAGAAAGAAAACAGAGAATGGGATCAAGATACTAAAAAAGATGTATATATGAACAATTTAATGGGGTGAATTGAGGGGAGTTGTTTAAATTTTTAAAAGTAAAGGTTGGCATTTCTTTCTTTTTTTGTTTTTATTTATTTATTATGTGAGTGATT
>NW_006400143.1:1029512-1030841 GCF_000299155.1 Elephantulus edwardii
TCATAGGAAAATGAATCTGAAAAGTGTGAGTGTAGTGGTTATTGTTGTTCAGTGCTGTTGAATCAGCATTGACTCATAGCAATCTTATATACCTAATCCCATATCATCCTCACAATCTTTGCTGTGCTTTGAAGACATTATTATAGTCACTGTGGTGCCACATTATTGTAGTCACTATCTCTTTAAGAGTCTTACCTTTTTTTCCCTGGCCATTTGCTTCACCAAGTTTACCTTTCTTCGGGGAAAGGTCTATTATAACATGTTTTTACAAAACATGTAAAATAAAATTCTTGTCATTTTCACTCCTAAGGAACATCCTGGCTACACTTTTTTCTACACAGATGATTCTTTTTTTTTACCATCCCTGGTCTAGTCAATATTTTTCACCAACACCACAGTTCAAAGAAACCAATTCTTCGGTACTTCATATTCATTGTTGAAATTTCACATGCATGTGAGGTGATTGAAAATGCTATGATCAGGCATGCTTTGTCATCAAAGATATTTCCTTGCTTTTCAGCACTTTAACAAGGTCCTTAACAGTGGATTTGCTCAACACAACATGTTTGAGTTCTTGAAAATTGCTTCCACAAAGTATTAATCGAGGGGCCACGTAAAATCCTTAAACATTTTTATTTGTTTATCCTCATACTTATTGATCTAGTTATGAGAGATTTATTTTTTTTATGATGTGCTATAATCTATACTGGTAAAGAGTTTCACTGCCCACCCAAAGGCACATTGTTTGAATCCACCAGCTGCTCATATGCAATCTCATCCCATGCAATTTACTGCCTTTGAAAACCCACTTAAGGGTCAGCTATGAGTTTGTTCCTACTCAACACTTGTGGTGTCAAGGGTTTATTGTTCTCTACAATAACAACAATAATCCATCCTAAAGACTGTAGCCTTTGGGTTTCATAAGTAACTGTTTTAAATCTCCTTCATTTTCAGCAAGCAAAGATGTGTCACCTGCATATCACAGGTTATTAAGGAATCCTCCTCCAAAGCTGATGCTGTATTCTCCTTCATTAAGTTCAGTTTGTTGTTGTTGTTGTTATGTGCCATCGAGTCATTTGCGACTCATTACGACCCTATGTACAACAACCCTAAACTGTCCTCTATCCTGTGCCAATCTCATTGCCTCTGACACACCCATCCCGATTACCCCAGTCACTGAATCATAGAGGGTCTTCCCCTCCTGCATTGTCCCTCTACTCTACCAAGCGTGATGTCCCTCTCTAAAGACCTGTCTCTCCTTACAACATGTCCAAAGTATGTCAGACGAAGCCCCAGAATTCTTGCCTCCAAGGAGCAGCCTGGTTTAAC
>NW_006400143.1:1030941-1032271 GCF_000299155.1 Elephantulus edwardii
GGGACTTAAAGGGGAAAAAACACACAAAACAACCAACAAAAACAAAAACAAAACAAAAAACCATACAAAAGAACAAAAACACATAGACCAAATTTATAGCATTTTTCAACATCACTTGAAAAAGTTGTCCAATACTGAAGATTTAGTTTCTTTAGACTACAAACTGCTGTTTGGCCCTACCATATTGGTCCCATTAACCTAAGCAAACGGAAGGTACTGGACATCTTTGTAGAGAAGTAGTGACATCAAACCAAGAACCAACTAACACCTTAGTTTTCAACAACTCTTCCACTTCAATGTCTCGAAAGAAGCAGGGTACCTCAATCACCACGCAAGCCCAAAACAAGATATCTCCCCCCAAAAGTGACACAGTAGCAATGGATTTCATGAAGCCAGAAAGTCTGATGGAACTTTCTGATGCAGAATTTAGAAAAAAGATGATTGAATGTTTTCAATGGGTGAAAAACAAACTTGAAGAATTACAGGACACTACAGTCAAAAATCAAGAGGAACTTAAAAGAAACAGTCCAAAACAATACAGAGAAAACAAATGAGGCATTAGAGGCACTGGGAAAACAAGAACTCATAATTCAAAATATGAAATTAAAGGTTTCTGATGCTGTCAACATGATGGAGGGACATACAAATAGAGGTGAAGAGATGGAAAACAGAATTAGTGAAGTAGAAGATAGAATTGCCACCACAGATATAACTAAGAAAAAAGCAGAAGCAAAAAAGAAGGAAACAGAAGAAAACTTAAGAATAATGTGGGATACCATTAAAAGAAATAACATCGCCATCATTGGAATCCCAGAACGGGAAGAAGCAAGTAAAGGCACTGAAAAAGTTGTGGAAGAAATACTAGAGGAAAACTGTCCAGGCATAATGAAGAATGACAGAATATATATTCAAGAAGCTGAAAGAACACCATATAGATAAGACCCTAAAAGAAAACCACCAAGGCACATCATTGTCAAATTTGCTAGAACTAAAGACAAGGAGAGAATACTAAAAGCAATGAGAAAGAAACAAAGAGTAACCTATAAGGGAGAACAAATAAGAGTAAGTGCTAATTTCTCAGCAGAAACCATGCGAGCAAGAAGACAGTGGAATGGCATCTATCGAACACTTAAAGAACACAACTTTCAACCAAGAATACTGTACCCAGCAAAAGTATCCATAAGGTATGAGGGAGAGATCAAATTATTCCCAGAAATACAGAACCTAATGAATTGGTAAAAACAAGACCAGCCTTACAGGAAACACTGAGAAACGTCCTTGAAAGAGAGATGCCACAGAAAACAGCATGGACCAAAGTAACTAGCAACAA
>NW_006400143.1:1039699-1043745 GCF_000299155.1 Elephantulus edwardii
CGAGCAAACTGAAGCTGTGAACAATCTCAATCTCTTCGCCATCCATCCTGATGCTACCGATTGGTCCAGTGGTGAGAATGTTTGTCTTCCTGAGTTCAGTTTATCGGATTATTTATTCAATATACAGATTAAATAGGTATAGAGAAAAGGTATGACACTGACATACACCTTTACCGATATTAAACCATGTGGTACCCCTTTGCTCTGTTCAAACAACTGCTGCTGCTTGGTCTTTTTACAGGCTCTGAATGGGTACAATTAAGTGTGGGAGTTCCCATTCTTCCCAATGTCATCCATAATTTGTTATGATTGGTAGCATTGAATGTTTTTTCACAATCAATAAGATACAGGAAAAAATATTTCTGGTATTATCTGCTTTAAGTCAAGATATACCTAATGTTAGCAATGATATCCCTTGTCCTGTCTACATATTGCTTCAGCCATTTTGAAATTACATGCAAACAAGATTTTAATAATGTGTGACATTAATGATGTTGTTGTTGTTGATATGTGCGGTTGAATGGTCTGCTACTCATAGCGACCCTATGTACAACAGCCTTAAACCCTGCTCTGTCCTGTGCCAATCTCACCATCTCTGACATACCTATCCCAACTACCCCAGTCATTGAATCAAACTACCTCATTGAAGGTCTTCCTCTCCTGTGCTGTCCCTCCACTCTCCCAAGCATGACACCCTTCTCCAAGGATTGGTTCCTCCTTGTAACATGTCCAAAGTATATCAGATGAAGCTTCAGAATCCTTGACTCTAAGGAGCAGCCTGATTTAACCCTCTCTAGGATGAACCTGTTCGTTTTCTTAGCAGTCATGGTATATTCAATACTCTTCTCCAACATCAAAGCTCAAAGGCTTCAATCCACCTTCCCTAGTCATGGTCCAGCTCTCTGATGCATAGGCAAGTGATTGCAAAGACCGCGGACTGTATCAGGTGCATCTTAGTCTCCAGAGTGACATCAGTGCTCTTCAGTACTTTGGAGAGGTCCCTAGCAATAGACTTTCCCATCACAATACATCTTTTGATTTCATGGCTGCTGGTGGCAAGAGTGTTAACTGTGGAGTCAAGCAAACTAAAGCTGTTAACAATCTCAATACTTTCACCATCCATTATGATGCTGCCAATCAACTCAGTGGTGAGAATCTTTGTTTTCTTGATACTGAGGCTCAATCCATATTGAAGGCTGCATTTCTTGACCTTCTGCAGCAAGCACTTCAGGTCCTCCTCAGTTTCAGCAAGCAGGGTTGTGTCATCTGAATAACATAGATTGTTGATGAATCTTCCTCCAATCCTGATACCACATTTCTCTTCATATCCCAGCATCCCGGGTAATCTGTTCTGCATATAGATTGAAAAGATAGGGGGTTAGGACACATCCCAGGCATACACCCTTCCCAATTTTGAACCATTCAGTGTTTCTGTGTTCTTTTTTGACAACTGCCTCCTGGTCCAAGTATAGGTTTCGCATTAGCACTATCAAGTATTCTGGGATTCTCATTCTTCTTCGAGTTAGCCACAGTTTGTTATGATCCACACAGTCAAATGCCTTTACATAATCAATGAAACACAGACAGACTTTCCTCTGGTACTCCCCGCTTTCAGCCAAGATTCATCTAACATTAGCTACAATATCCCTTAATACCACGACCTCTTCTAAACCCAACCTGCACTTTTCGCAGTTCTCTGTTAATGTGCTGTTCCAGTCGCTTTTGGATAATCTTCAGGAGAATCTTGCTTGTATGTGATACTGATGATATTGCTCAATAATTTTCACACTCTGTCAGATCACCTTTCTTTGGATTAGGAACAAATATAGATCTCTTTCAGTCAGTTATCCTCCAGATTTCTTGACAACTTTGTGAGCACATCTAATGCAGCATCTGTTAGTTGAAATACATCATTTGGTATACCATCAATTCCTGGGGCCTTATTTTTTGCCAATTCTTTAACTTCTTCCTTCATCACCATGGGTTCTTGCTCATATGCTGTTTCATGAAATTCTTCTGTGTCTCCCAATTCCTTTTGGCACAATGACTCTATAGTCTTTCTATCTTCTTTTATTACTTCCTAGATACTCTTCTATAATTTTCACATTCTGTTGAACCACTATTCTTTGGAATGGAAAAAAATATGAATATTTTCCAATCAACTGGAAATATCTGTCAGCTTGTCATACTATATTAGCTGGCATGTCACTGTGATGTTTATATGTATTCCACTGGTAAACAAGTTTCAATGCAAATGTCAAACTAAGACAGGCTAGTAAGTAGGACTAAAAGAAATGATGACATCAGAGAGGTCAACAGAAAACATCAGTATCTTGAGAAAATATAATGTAAAATGTGCAAAGACCTAGAGTTAGAATACCAAAAGAAAAGAATTCTCTCAGCAATTTGCAAACAATTAAAGAACAAATTCCACCCACAAGTTTAAAGCAAATAATTCAATGGACAGAATATCGAATATCATTGAAAACATCAAAATATTAAAAGAATACACAGGGTCACTGTAATAAAATCAATGGTCTGGGATCATAGGCATGGGCAGTGGGTAAATCATAGGGTTGCACCACTTGGGTGGAGGGAAGGTTGGGTAAAGAAATTGGGAAAGACATGTTAATGGTGGGCATAGTTCAATGATGATTAGCTTTATAAAACATAGTGAATGGGAATGTTATATGAAACACAATGTGAATGAAGTATAGTGTGAAACACAATATATACAAACTTTGTAAACAAACCAAAATAAAATGAAAATAAAAGAATTTATTGATAAAGCTTAACCATTTCAGTAGGTAATGTATGAATCAATAATACTGAAAGAAATTCAAGCTCCCCTGAAATAAAAAAAAAAAAACAACAACAAAGCTTTAGGAATTGATGGAATACCAATCAATATGTTTCCACACAAATACAATGCTGAATGTGCTTACTCATGCATATCAATAAACCTAGAAAAGAAATATCTGGCCAACCAACTGGAAGAGATCCATTTTTGTGTTCATTCCAAAGCTAATTGTGAGTAGAAGGTATGAAAGAGAAGCAATGAAAGCCAAGGCAAGAAAAAGACTTTGAATGTGAGCACTTAGTACCTAACTATCAATGAATCACCCTCTTACAAGCATCTCAAGAATCAACTCAATGTGGATCAATGACCTAGGACTAAAACCGAAGACTATAAACTTTATCAGAGAAAAGCTTGGAAGAACTCTAGAACCATTAATACACAACATGAACAGTCTTCCAAGGATAACGAAAAATCGAAAACCAAGAGAGAACAAAAAAGATGAATGAGACCTCCTAAGAATCAAACCCCTATGCACATTAAAAAAAAAACAAAACACAAAAACCACAAAAAAAAACCAAAAAAAAAAAAAACCAAACAACTTTTCCAAGAGAGTAAAAAGTAAAAGGCCACCGGGAAAAATTTATTTGGCAATGATAAATCTGACAAGGAACTCATATCCAAAATTTCTAGAATATTTCAGCACCTCAACAAGAAAAAAAGGTAAGTAACACAATCACAAAGTGGGCACAGGATATGAATATACACTTAACCAAAGAAGACATTCAGATGTCAATCAACCACATGAAGAAATGTTCAAAATCCCTAGCTCTCAAAGAGATGCAAATCGAAAGAACTATGAGCTATCATCCCACCCCAGTAATAATAGTGAAGTTCAACAGAGCAGCAAACAATAAATGCTGATGAGGTTTTGGAGAGATTGGATCCTTTATTCAGTGATGGTGGGATTTTGAAGTGGTGCAACTGCTATGGAAGGCATTCTGGCACTTTCTCAGAAAGTTAGAAATAGAAATACCGTTTGACCTAGCAATAACACTATCAAAAATATGCCCTAAAAAACTAAAGCCACTTGACTGATTTCATCCCCTTATCAAAAATCAGTTGACCATAGATAGATGGGCTGATCTCCGGATTCTCAATTCTATTCCATTGATCTATGTGTCTGCCATTGTACCAGTACAATGCTGTCTTTACCACTACGGCAGTGTAGTTGTTGTTGTTTGTTGTT
>NW_006400143.1:1046486-1046941 GCF_000299155.1 Elephantulus edwardii
GATTTAGATCCTCCCAGAAGAGCTGTGGGTGAGCATTAACATTACTGGTAAGTATGTTCGTTTTTTCCTGGACACAGAGTCTACTAATTGGTCCTAAATGCCTTTGAGGTCCCAACTTTTCTCACTATTCCTTAGCTGTTGGAATTGATGGAAAACCTCATAAGCAGTTCCTTACTTCACCTCTGCCTTGCACACGGACTTCTGAGTTGTATAACAAGCCATTGGTAGATGACATTTGCTCCAGGACTTAAGAACAGTAAATGACATAGCTGAGCATCTACATCTCGTGTTTCCTAACCTCTACACTATAATAGACAAAGTGCTAGTCAATATGCCTTTTATTTTAAGAACCATCTTCCCTCTATAACTTGATTTATGCTACTATTAGAACCTCTACAAGGAATATTATTGCTTTTTAATTTTTGACTCATGTACTTTTAACTTGTTAGTTAAAT
>NW_006400143.1:1047336-1064905 GCF_000299155.1 Elephantulus edwardii
AAAAAAGAACAAACTTGGGAGGAGGGTAGAGAAAACAGTGCAACAATGAATGAATGAAAACACAAAATCTCTGTAAATTTTCATTAAAACTAGTAAAATTTAATAATAATAAAAAATAGCTTATGATACATAAAAAAACCTAAAGCCACCACCTAAATAAACATAATAATAAATATCCGTGTTTATTGCTGTGTTACTCACAATTGCCAAAAAAATGAAAGAAACCCAAGTGTCTATCAACAAATGAGAGGACAGAAAAAGTATGGTATGAAAACAATGAACTTGTAAAATAGGACACAATGTGTGGGAGCCTGGAGGACATTATGCTAAGTTAAATATCTCAGTAGCAAAAGGATAAATATTGCATAATATCACTGTTATAAAGCAGTACTGATATGGTGGGTTGGGAGAAAACTAGAAGAATTCATAGATAATGAATTCTGTATTTGAACAGATGAAGGATTGTTTAAAAGGAATATATGAGTAAGCAGTGTATGTATGACAACATTCCTGAATAAGAGGTACATTGCATAGTGGTTGGGGGAGTGATGAGGAAGGGAGGAGAGGGAGAAAATTGTATAACAATAAATGGGTTGGTTTTTTTTTAAGTGTACTGCGGAGAAAGAGGGAGGAAAATGTGCAATAATGAATGTGAAAATCCAAGTTCTCTGTAAACTTCGGTTAAAATCACAACAAGGAAAAAGAATTCTGAAGATATTGAGTCTTTAGTGTTAGAGGCTCTCAGAACATGAAGGACACGATGGATATCAGGGCGAGTTAACTGATCCTCTTTTGTGTCCTTCAAAGTCTCTGCTATATTGAAGACTTCAGTAGAACTACCTTGAATGGCTGCAGTTTTAGTTATCAATCTCTAGACATTTGGCTACACTCTGGACAATCAGAACCATAACATTCTGCAACGAGCCTAATGTTCTGGTTGCTTCATTTTGTTTCTATCACTTTTCTTATCCCCTACTCACTAGCTAATCAACTGGATCATATCCCTAAACATAGACTTAGTGTTTAGATCAACAAACATCTATGGAGTATCTTCACATACCATGTACTATATTACATGATTCTGACAAACTAGAGGTTAGACCTAAATTGCCCTACTTTTGCTGTAGTTTATGTACCTTATGTCGAGTCTTTGGACTCAACATGAACTATAAACCTTCAGACGAAATGGTATTATCTTTATGTTTTCCCTTACTTTACATTTATGAAAAGGTAGGATGTTTAGATGTGCCCTTCATCTTTACTCCCTGAATAGGAATGAAAAGAAATCTGTCCAGTCACTGTGAAATGTTCCCCGGTAGGCAAAACATCCATAACATCCATAATTGAGCTTTAACATTTTAAAGGAGCCACATGATAATTGCATATTTCCATATTAGCCTGAAAGAGAAAGAAGATCCTAAATCATAGTTTTTGTTTCTTCATGATAGCCGGTATTCATTAGAAATTGATCAGAAGTCAGTCTGGGCTTCAGCCTCGCATTGATGTGGGATGAAGCAGGTAATATAGGAATCTGCCTTCGACAAGTCGTAGAAGAGCTCAAGGAAGAATACTTGATCAGAGGACAGTCAAGGGCCTTTATCTTTTTCTTCCTAAACTGGCTGCAACATTCAGCACTCAGAGTTAGAGAAACTCAAGTGTCATGCTTTAGGAATGCAGATGATCTGTATAACTTAAAAGGCATGAGATTTCAAGTGCCCATCAGCAAATGAATGGCTAGAGAAGCTCTGGTATATTCACACAATGGAATACTATGCAGCATTGAAAAAACAAGGAACTCATGGAATATTATTCAAAATGGGTGACCCTGGAGGACATTATGCTGAGTGAAATATCTCAGTCACAAAAGGACAAATATTGCATAGGGCCACTGTTGTAAAACGGGGCTGACATCAGGGTTGAGGGAAGACAGAGAAGGAGGGGAGGAATGATGTATACTGTACTGAAAAAGATGAGGGAGATAACTGTTTTTATAAAGGCTATATGATTGGGCATTATTGCACTGGGGATTTTCCCCCTGTCCTAGGAATCCCATGGGTTTCTAGTTCTTGACTCTGTCTGTGTCATGGCAAACCCATGTGTCGCAATAGGAATGTGCTTCATAAGACTTTCATGGCTGATTTTTCATAAAGAGAACCGTGAGCTTCTTTTCTGAGATATCTCTGCATGGAATTGAGCCTTAACTTGGTTAACAGTCAAGTGTATTAGCTGTTTGAACTGCCAAGGGACTCCCTTGGATGATGCAGTCTAGTCAAACCAACAATTAGAAATTTCTTGCCGACTAGTAAATCAAAGAAAAAAGGTATGAAAATTAATGTATTTGGGAGGAAAAATACTTTTGAGCTATTTCAAAAGCACAGCAGAAGAGAAATATAGTACCTCTCTTTTAACAGTAGTCTTTAAACCTTGATAATTTCCAACTTCAACACTTACTTGTATATGAAAAAAGGAAAATTAATGATAATTATGAAACTCCCTGAGTAATAGCTTCATCTGTAAAACATGATATAAATTTCTGTCTCCTGTGTAGCTCAGGATTGTTGTAAGAAAAATACATGTTAAGGTCCTGTGTCTGTTGAAGGCAGTGGCAGTAGTAGCAGTACTGATTAAAGCAGTTGCTGTGTCAGTTTGATTCCACTCAGTGAATCATTTTAAGTGCCTATTCTGTGCCTCATCATGACTTAAGGAGATTAGGCTAAGGGTAAATATTGCCCATCAGCGCAAAGTTCTGCGATAGAAAATAATCGAAACTGCTTATTATGGTATACTAAAGGATCATTTGCTCCAGAGATTTATTGAAAACTGGAGTGGGGGTGGGGGTGTCGAGTAAAAATGGAAGAGCTAGTAGTCACTTCCATAGATCCAATAAAAAGCCTTCCTGCTGCTGCCTGGTTCCTATAGAGTAGTTGGTTATGATTATAAAATTGCTAAGTATGTGAAAAGTTCTGTGACATTTAATTCCAATTACCTTCACTAAAGACAAAGAAAATGGGAGGAGGGGAGTTTATCAAGTTGTTCAGCTTAAAATAGCAGCTAAAAATTCTACACAAACAGAAATAAAAGTCTTTCCTGTCTCAAATCTATTTCCAAATTATTTGAAAGGGCTATTTTATTATTAAACTAAAGAAAGTTTTACAACATTACCCCATATTACATTTCAAAGATCCATTAAGTGCCATTTTACTGCAGAGAAAGGCAAGGTAAAGAGGTCTAATTGAAGAAAATTTTTGGAAGGAATATTAACTTAAAGGTCAGCTTTTCTCAAGCAGCAGCTGAAAACTCCTCCATAGGAATAGCAGCTGAGTTGTTGTAAGGTTATTTTCTTTTCCTGAACACTTGGAGTCACCAACGATATTCTCATGGTCCTTCCCTCTAGGACACAGTGAAGCCACAGTTATATAAAGAAGTGTTACACCGTTTATTCTGCTTTTTCTACTGCCAGCTCCTTTTATCCTTGTGTCTAAATATCATGATTTTGTAGCTTTATATCTTCTGTCATGTGGGATGTGAAAATAGAACATAGATCACTTATTTGTTATTTATTATATTGAAATAGTCATCAACCGGGGACCATTTTTTCTGCCATATTTTTTCAATGTCTAAGTCATTTTTCTATGTCTCAACTCAGGGGTGCTAATGACATCTAGATGGCAGAGGCCAAGAATGCTGAAAAAAATCTTAAAATATGCAGCACAAGCACTCAGAAATAGAAATAATCCTTTTCATATGTACAAAACGTGAAAATTAGTGCATTCTCTTTCTATCTCTGGATAACGATCTCATATGTTGGCAGTTGCTTGATCTTGACAGTTGTATGATCTATTGAATGTAAGCTAGCCACATCTTTTAATTAATGAGCCCTTCTAATTAATTATCATTTCCATCTTGTTCATTTTTTATTCATCATGGGGAGAAACATAAATAACAGCATATGGACACAGCCACCAGCTCAAATAAAGCAGGCTGAGTATGTTGCTGTAATCAGATTGTGTAGACTCCAGTCCAATCAAATTTTTGTATTTTGCATGACATTCTCTTAGCCTCACTTTGTCAGGAATTGGGAATTTGAAAAACAAGTCCCAGCAGAAGAGCAGTGGTGTCTCTCTGGAGACTAAGGTGCGTCTGATACAGGCCATGGTCTTTGCAATCACCTGTTATTCATCAGAGAGTTGGACAATGACCAAGGAGGATAGAAGGAGAATTGATGCCTTTGAGCTGTGGTGCTGGAGAAGAGTATTGAGAATACCATGGACTGCTAGGAAAACAAACAGATTTGTCCTGGAGAGGGTTAAACCGGGTGGCTCCTTGGAGGCAAGGATTCTGAGGCTCCGTCTAACTTATTTTGGACATGTTGTGAGGAGAGACCGGTCCTTAGAGAGGGACATCATGCTTGGGAGGGTGGAGGGAAGGCGCAGGAGAGGAAGGCCCTCTATGAGGTGGATTGATTCAGTGACTGGGATAATTGGGATGGGAGTGTCAGAGACAGTGCGATTGGCACAGGACAGAGCGGAGTTTAGGGCTGTTGTACATAGGGTCGCTATGAGTTGCAAGCGACTCGATGGCACATAACAACAACAATAACAACATTACATCATGTGAAAGGCATCACAGAGAACTGGATGATTTAATATTGATTGCCTGTTAGTAAAGAGAATGTTCACTGAAGAATTAAGCCTGAGACAGGAGATGATAAGGAAATGATGAGGGTTGATACGGAAAATGAAGACATAAAGCCACGTGCTATGTGGACCGAGGAGCTCTGGCAGCATCTGTAGTGGTTATAATTAGAGTAATACATATTTTTTTTCTTTTCAAAATGTGAGTTTGCATATAACATTCTTCACTTTGATCATTATTATTTCCTTATATAGAAAAACTTGTAAAAGCCATAAATTGTATAAGGCAGAATTCTGTCAGAGAAGAAAGCTCATGTTTTCCACAAAATATGAGTGATAGAAAAGTGGTAAAACTGCATACTGCCAAGGGTGGAAAACCTGCAAGACCCAGAAAACCATGCAGTCCCAAAGAGTTTGAGCTGTACAAGTTTCACTCTATCGCCATCCTACAGGGACTCTGGTGGTCTGGTGGTAAGAATCTGTACTGTTAAATCAAAGGCACACTGTTCAAATCCACCAGTTGCTCTGTGAGAGAAAGATGGGCAATTTCCTTTTGCAGGACTGAGTGCCTCTGAAAATGCACTGAAAAGTAAGCAGTAAGTCAGTTCCAGCTCAATGATACACAACAAGAACAACAGCATCCTACAAATAACATGATTTATACCTGGGTAAAGACTTGATGCTTTCCTTAAATTAACTGAACAATATTCTTTGGCGAGTCTGCTTCAGTAAAATAAATATTTTTTTTCTAATAGGCCATGTTTGTTGGTCCAGGAAGAATCCTGAATTCTCTGCTGTTAGATTAATTCTGTTTTTCTACTCAGTGTGTTTTTTTTAACTGCTTTCACTGCAAGATGTACTATTTAAAGGCAGTTTCCAAGTGGACAAGAAGTCTCTTTCCTCTTTATCACAAAGTTTCTTTTTATCCAACACTTTCTTAATATTTTGGGTAAAAGAAGAGAAACAGTGAGGAAATGGAGCTGAATTGGGTGCATCTTGAGGTTTATTTACAACTAATTGAGCTCTGAAAAGAAAATGCAAATACAAAATGAAACAGTTGAATATCAGATTACTTTGCCCTGATTAAGTTGTCCTTGAGCCACCTCCTTGCGATAATCAAATTAAAATTGTGAAGATTATGAGTATTGACGGAATGGAGCTCCTGTGTGGTACAAATAGTATCTTTGCCTGCTAACCAAAACCTGAAGGTTCACCCCCAGGGCACTTGGAAGAAGGTTGGGAAATGTATGAGAAAAGTAGCCACTCAAAACCCTATGGATTACTGAAATTTGTTGTTGTTAAAATTTACTCTAAGAATGTTTACCTTTTAAAAAAATACTGCTTTATTTACAAAGTCCATTTACATTGTTTTTCTCATCGAACCTTTCCCATTTCCTTCACCCCCTCCACCCATCAAATTGTGCGACCCTATGACTAACCACCCCCCACCCATCCTCACCACTCTACTCTCACCCTTCCCCACATCAGATCCTCATATTCATTTTACAATAATGGTTTTATACAGTATTTGTCCTTATGGGACTAAACTAATTCACTCAACATAATGCTCTCCAGTTCCTCCCAAGTTAGGTAGTCATTTACAAAATCATTACTCCTGCATACTGCGTAGTATTCCATTGTGTGAATAGTTTCTCAGTCCATTCTATTTCAGTTGGACATTTATACTGTTTCCATGTTCTCGCAATGGTGAATAACACTGCTATGAATATTGCTGTTAAGTGTCTCCGTTTGTGCCTCAGCTCTCATTTTCTCGGGTATATTCCAAGCAGTGGATTAACTGGGTCATATGGAATTTCTATGTGCTGCTCTTTGAGGAAGCTCCAAACTGCCTTGCAGTGTGGTTGTACCATTTTACAAACCCACCAGGAGTGTAAAAGTGTTCCTGTCTCTCTACATCTTCTCCAACATTTATTATTGCTGCCGTGTTAAACTTTGCCACTGCTAGTGTCGTGAGATGGTATCTCATTGTGGTTTTGATTTGTACCTCTTATTGTCAGTGATTTTGAGCATTTCTTCATGTGTCTGTTCACCATTTGAATATCTTCCTCTTTGAAAATTCTTTTCATGTTTTTGCCCATTTCATGATTCTGTTATCAGTCTTTTTCATGTGGAGGGCAAACTGTTGATATGAAACCCTTGTTTGAAACTGTATTGCCAAATGGGATTTTTTTTCCAATCAGTAGATTTTCTTTCACTCTGCTGGAAAAAAAATAACTTTTATATGCATAGGGATTTAATCTTTAAAAGGTCCCAGTCATCAATTTTATCCTCTCCAGAGTGAGCATTTCTGGCTGTATTTGGAGGTTTCTTTATACCATAAACTAGGCCATCTAATCATGATCCCAGGATTACTAAAAATTTTGAGTAAAGATTCTCTAGAAGAATCCTGATCAAAAGGGGAGGAATTAAGGACAGATTTTAAAATACTCATGGGATAAAGGCTTTCTGAAATTATTGTGGCTCAGAGAACTAATGAAACTATCTTTAAACCTTTAACATCCCCTGAATTGTTTTAAAACTAACGAATTGTTGTTTGTTGCTGTCAGCTCTCTGGCAACTTAACAGCGACACCCTGATGGGAGTAAGCATGACAGAGATACACCACTCCAGGAGAGGATCAGAGAGTCAATCCAATCCAGCTCAACTTTATTGGGATAAGCAGTGCACTTATATTCACAGGAAAACAGGATAGGGTGGACTTAAAGACATGGGACATGTGGATTGGTCAGGAGAATCTTAGCCTTGTGTGGATCACCCCCAGCTCAACAAATGTGGCAGCCATATTCCCAGGTGGCGAGTTTTCTCAAGCCAGTACAGCCAAACAGCTTTCTCTACTCTGCATTAAAGGCCATTGGGAGGCTTCCACCTGTCTGGAGCTCAGGCAGCCCATCATGGCCAGAGCACTCCCTTCCTCCCCAACATTCCCCAACATCTCCCTTTTTCTTTTAAACGAGCCCAAAGAGGGGAAAGTCTCTGGTGTCTCTTGGGAGGAGGACAGTCTGACGATGGTAGGAGTAGAAAGATTGTCCAGTGCAGCTGCTCGGGCATTCTGCCTTGTGAGGACATCTGGAGCCACTCCTGTGGCAATAACTTTGGGAGATAATAGAAAGTTTAGAATTACTATGCTTTAATTCCTGGATTGAATTGGGAAATCAATATAGGATATTGAGGAAAGCCATGTACATTTAGGAAATGCAGGCGAAGAGACAAAAGTTACAAAACTTGATTAGTTTCTCCTACTATAGCACTATTGATGGTCAAAGCAGCAATAAGCAGCATTATAACCACAGGACCACTGTTTGTACCACTCCCAGGGTTAAGGTCAAGAGCCTGTTGATTGAGTGCCTTCAGCATGTCCCAGGTCACAGGTGTCTGGCATCTGGGGGTTCAGCTTCTTTTTCCGCTGCCTCCTCTTGTTGTGGATGCTCAATCGATGCATCTTCTCAGTTGGCAGGTTGGGATCAGACATGACGAGCAGGAATCCACACAGGATGTGGCTTGTCCTGTGAGAAAATACAAGCAAAACCTCTCCCAATGATTAGTAAAGAATTGGGCCCTTTCCATACTTGGTCTAATGAATCCTTCCATGTAACCCATACTGGTGGCTCACTGGGAGGTTTATCTGATTGCCAGTGAACACATACAGAGGGTTCTGAAAAATTCTCATAGATATTGAGTACATTTAATGTGAAGAGAGCTTTATGCAATTGTATCATAGGAGGATAGGCTTCCCCCTCTTCTTTTTTTAATCACAGTTTTAATGTTTTATGTGCTCTCTCAACTATCACTTGACCCTGTGGATTACATGGGATCCCTGTTGTGTGCCGAATATTCCAAAGTCGACAGAAGCTAGCAAAAGAGAAGCTAGCAAAGGCAAGTCCATTATCAGTTTTAATTGCTTGTGGAAGTCCCATTACAGCAAAACACTGCAACATGTGTTTAATGAGGTATATAGCAGATTCCCCTGATTGAACCGTAGCCCACATGAATTTGGAATAAGTGTCTATAGATACATGTACATATTTCTGCCACCCAAAGTTGATGTGTGTAACATCTATTTGCCACAGGCAATTAGTCTCAGCCCTCAGGGATTGGCCCCACGGGATTGGACAGCAGGGATATGAATGAAAGAAGCACAAGTCTGGCAGGATCGAACAATCCTTTTTAGTTGTGCAATCAGGACTTGTGGGAATGGGGCCTCAAGTCCTTGAGGTTGGTATGAGTTAAAGCATGTAGATTGTCAAGGGTAGCTACCACATAGCATGGGCTAGTGGTACCATGCGTGGCCAACCTATCAGCAGTTAAATTGCCTTCCGCTATAAACCCAGGCATGTTAGTGTGGCTCTGGACACGCTGCAAATACATTGAAGCAGTTCTTTCAAGAAGCAAGGTATCTACTTGTACCAGAAGGGGGGAAAGATTGTTAGTGTCAAGTACTATCATACATCGATCTAGCCAAGGCAAGAGTGTAATGATATAATGACTATCAGTAAAAAGATTCATTGCTTCTGGAACATTAGATAATGCCAAAAACGAACGAAATAGGTCTTTTGAGGAACAATAGAATCTGAGGGATATATTACCACAGCGGCTCATGCTTGACCTCTGTCCGTAAAAACTTTAGGAGCTGTGTCCATAGACTCCCTTAGGAAGAGCCAGGCAGGTAAGCACTTAAGCAAGGGAATAATTGACATAGGAAGGTCCACTCAGATAGTGACAATCTATCTGACTCAAAAAGCCTTCCAAAGCAAGCCCAAAGCCTGCATGATGCTGAAGCAAACATTCAACATCTGTGTTGTTAAACGGCTCTAGTCTGAACACTTGAAGCGCTCTTGTAGGGCTTTGTCTGATCATACTAGACAACGTATACAATTCTGCTAAGGCTCGAGGTGTTCCCGCCAATGCTGAGTACAGCCACTACAATACTCCATGTGGTTGGTACAATGCCCCCACCACTGTAGGTGTTGAGTTAAAAAATCACAAGTTGTAATTTTTTTCCTGGATCATATCGGACTAACTCAACTCACTGTAAATGTGCATTGATTTCTTCTTGTATAACTCGTTGAGCCTCTGGAGTCACAATCCTTGGGGAAGTAGGGTTTGGATCTCCTTTCAATAAATTGAATAATGGTCACAATAGGCTGGTGGGAAGATGAAGCCAATTTCTGACACAATTAACATTGGCTAAATAACTCTAAGATATTCAAAGTCCAATCCTTTGGAAGGTCCAATGACAGCCTATCTGGCCTAATTTTAGTTAGATGAATATGTGACCCCAGAAAATTTATTGGTTGAATCTTCTGTACCTTCTCAGGTGCTACCTGTAGGCCTGCTTTGTTCAAGCATTGTATGAGCCTCTCTTCGATGTAACTTATGGGCTTGTTATGAGGATGCCATGCAAGTATATCCTCCATATAACTGTACCCCTTCCTTTCTCAGGGGCTCCTAGGCATAAGCTACTGCCTCCTGGCAAATCAGGATGCTGTTTGCCATACCCTCAGGTAATACGATCCACTCAAATCTCTTTGCAGGTTTACAGTTATTCAAAATGGGCAATGAAAAGGCAAATTTCTCACAATCAGCTGGATGAAGAAATATGGAGAAAAAAAACAATCCTTAATGTCCACTACCAAAATTGGAATGTGTGTAGGGATGGCTGAGGCTCATGGGAGTCTTCTGAGGAGTTCCCCAAACCTTCATACACCGATTAACAGCTCCTAAATCATGTATAAACCTCTGCTTTCCGGCCTCTTCTTTATGGGGAATACTGGGGTGTTCCATGGACTGTGGGACGGTCTTATATGTGCCGCACCTAATTGTTGCTGAACTAACCTCTCCAAAGCTGATATTTTCTCCTTTGTCATCCACCATTGTTCAACTCATGTAGGATTGTTACTAATCCATTCTAGGTCAGGAGCTTCATATGCAACAGTGGCCATTAAAATTGGGGGTAATTCCCAATTGATACGGACTACCTTCTCCTGTTCTCTCTGACGATGACATATGGGCCATCCACATGGCTGCTTCCATGGCATGCAAGAGGTCTCAGCCAAGGGTATTCACTGCAAGACCAGACGAGACTAAGACATGACTATATCCCAACTGACCATCAGGGTCTACCCAGAGGATGGGATGCTTTGTTTGGAGCGAGGCAGTGAGGCCTCCTATCCCCATTAAGCCTGGGCCTATTTCAAGTTCCCAGGTACTGAGGACCTCTTCCTTCCTAAGTATGGTATGATCAGCTTCAGAATCAATTAAGCACCTGAATGCTCTCTGGGCAAATTTCATGGTGAGTTTGGGCTTCTTATGCTCTTCAATCTCTGATACCCATGTTAGGGGCTCCCTTTGTTGTGGGGCTAGGAGCTTCCCCATCTCATTTAAAGGAACACTCTGCTTATAACATCTCGATTTGCAATCCCTTCTCCAGCATCTAGCACATGGAGAAGGAGGCGGGCCAGGCAGTCTCATATTCGCTTTATTACTCTCTCCTCCAATGTCCTGATTTCCTGCATTGAAAATGTGTGCTGCCTCGAAGGCTTTGCTGTAGGGCTACAGCAAAGGCCTGAGCCATTAGAGTGGTCTGACTCGGCATATTGCGTAAGTATTGCATGGCCAACACCCAGTCATCTATGGTACAGTCTCCTGAACCTACACACACATTCTGGCACTTCTGTGTCTTTCCATCCCACCCCATGTGCCCTATGAATTCCTTTGGTGCTGCTGCATTAGCCACTTTCCTAGTGATACTCTTCTCCACCTTCTCTACAAAGTCTATGGCCTTTTGTTTCAAAGTTGACAGTTTTTCTTCCTCCTTTTCAGTATGCATTCTGCCCCAGGCTCTGATACCACATAACCTGACTTGATAAAAATATTGTGGAGGGCCCTGTGCCTGCCGCGCTGCTGAGACAAAAGCGGGGCTTTCTCCTATCAAGGACTCAGCTGGCAGCTGTATCCCAGCAGCATTGTTTCTGCTTCCTTGCTGGTTGCACTCATCTCTATATAAAGCCATCCACTGAACATACAGAGACCCCGGGAGGACTACCCTCATCATATCTTTCTAATCTTGAGGGGTATTTAAATTAAGGCTTAAAGAATTGAGCTGTGCCTTTGCCCATTGAGAGTGGGCTCCATCATCTCTAATAGCTATCCTAAGTTCTTTTAGCTTTTTTCCAGCATACGGATACCATTATAAAGGGCGCTCAGGCATGGGATGCACGTTAACAGGGTACACCTGTGCCTCAGAGCTCCCCACAGCATCCCGCTGGTCACACAACACCTTAGCCAAAAATTTGTTTCTTCACTGCCTTTTCTATATTGTCCCCACCTGCCTTCTTTGTTTTCCCCACTCCCAGGAAACTAGAGCAGAGAAGGGGCGGTGCCGAGGGGAGAGTCACCATTTTTGATACATTTAAATTCTAACAAAGCCATTAAATACTTTACTTGAGGAGCTTTCAAATTGCTTGCTGAGTTACCCATTTCAATGCAAGAAAAAGCTTGCCAAACAAGATGGGCATGCATCAGGTTCCCCGCTCCCTGACAGGGGCAAGCGTGGCAAGAAGAGAGAAGAAAGAACAGGATAGATTTTTTTTCCCCCTTGGCTTTTCACTGAAGCAAGGGGTGCCTATCCGAAGAACTACCCCAGGTCTTTTCCCTTCCACATGCATCAAGTTTTTAAGCCTACCAAGGCCCCCCAAATTATTCCAGGCCTCTGAAACTATGTTAGGGCATGTCAGGCCCCCAAAGCTTGGGTCTTTCCCAATGGGAGTGAGCACGGAAATACGTGCTCACCCAATACCTGACAAGAGTAAGCACAAAGGGTACTCACCTGAAAACTTGACGGGAATGAGCACAGAGGGTACTCACCCGATACTACATCAAGTCCATCCCTGTCCTGGGTGCCATATGTCGCTGTTAACTGGCTGGGAACTTAACAGCGACACCCTGATGGGAGTAAGCACAACAGAGATACGCCACTCTGGGAGAGGATCAGATATTCAATCCAGCTCAACTTTATTGGGATACGCAGTGCACTTATATACACAGGAAGCAGGATAGGGTGGGCTTACAGACGTGGGACATGTGGATTGATCAGGAGAAACTTAGCCTCATGCAGATCACTCCCAGCTCAACAAATGTGACAGCCGTCTTCCCAGGTGGTGAGCTTTCTCAAACCGGTACAGCCAAACACAGGGGAGCTTTCTCTACTCTGCATTAAAGGCCTTCGGAAGGATTGCATCTGTCTGGAGCTCAGGTGACCCATCGTGACCAGAACACTTCCTTCCTCCCCAACATTCTGCAACAGTTGTTGTTGTTGTTGTTGTTGTTATGTACTATTGACTCAGAGCTGACTATATCTGCCTCTGTAGTCGATTTTCAGAAGCAGTAAATGAAACAGGAGGAGATTGTCCCTCTTTCTCCTCTAGAACACCTGGCAGGTTCAAACTATTTGCATTTTTGATTGGCAGTGAAACTCCTTACCACAAAGACAAACAGTGGTTTAAAGTAACTAGTAAAGAATGTTAGCCTTGAGAATTATACTCTTTTAAGATATGTCTGTAAGGAATCAAATTGACTATAAATTGAAGACTAAATAGAGAATTTATGTGACAATGACTTCATGGATGTTACTAGGAAAGAAGAACTCAGAAAAAGAGAATAAAGAATGATTGTATAACCCTACAACTATAATCTGAATTGTACTTATAGAAACTGTTGAATTGGCATATTAAAGTGGTTTGGTGGAATACATTCCCAACAACAACAGAATAAATACAATTTTAAAAGAAAATACTCTGGAGTATAATTCTATTCTCACATGCATGAATCTATTATGTGTTTGAGTTGACTCAGAGGCAACTGCTGGCAATAAGGAAGTGACTTAGAGCTTAGCACACATGTTCCAATAATGATTCTCTTTTTAAAATCTATGAGAAAGAAGGAATTATTCCCATAGCTAGTTAGAAGCTTGAAGGTAGAGTTCATCCATTACACTTACTCAATTGCTCTATGTTAACATTATCAAGCTTTTTCATAGTATATCACTATTTTTTTTAATGCACTTCATTGGAGAAGTTCAATATCAACAGTGAAAACTAGGCCAGGTACTGATTGTGGAACTCATATTGTGCTACTCATTTGCATATTGAAATTAAAGCTAAAGAAAGTAGAAATCATACTCACAGGAATAAAAATTCGGTCTTGAGTCTATTCCCCCTGAATTTAAAAACCAACTCAGGAACAGGTTTGAGACCTTGAAGACTAATGAACAAAAGACCAGATGAGCTGTGGGGAGATAACAAGAATACCGCCTTGAAGGAAGAAGAAAACACCAAAATGGATGTCAGAGAGACTCTGAATATTGCACCAAAGTGCCAAGGAGCCAAAGCAAAGGGAAGAAGTCAAGAAGTTAAGAAGCTGAATAGAAGATTTCAAAGGACAGCTCAGGAAGACAAGGCAAAGTATTATAATGAAATATGCAAGGAGCTGGAGTTGGAAAACCAAAGGACTGAACTCATTCAACATTCCTTAAGCTGAAAGAACTAAAGAACAAATTGTTTCGTCTTTAACCTAATATCCTTGTACTTTAGAATTTTGGAGAGGTTCATGACAGCAGATTCTATCAAATGCAACATGTCTTTTGATTTCTTATCAAGGGTGTTGATTATAGATTCTAGTAGAACTTGACTTAAAACTTTTCTCTATTTACCATGGTTTTACTGTACCAGAGAGAACTGAATAACACACACACACACACACACACATGAAAAAAACAAGACAAAACAAAACAACAAACCCAAACTATAGAAAGTACCATATGAGCAGAAGCCAATGGTAATAAAAGGGGACCGTGAAGATGTACTGAAGGCTTTGGCAAAAAATAAGGTCCCTAGAATTGATGGGATACCAATTGACTTGTTTCCGTTAACAGATGCTCCTCTGAGTAAACTCACTCATCTTTGCCAGGAAATCTGGAGGGCAGATGGTTAATGGTTTGGTAAAGGTCTATATTTGTTTTCATGCTGAAGAAGGGTAATCCAGCAGAATGTAGAAACTATTGAACAATCTCATTCATATCACATGCAAGCAAAATTCTGCTGAAGATCATTCAAAAAAATGACTAAAACAGTAAATAGAGAAAACAGTAAAATATGAGAAATTCAAGCATGATTTAGAAGAAGCTGTGGCACCAGGGATATCATGGCTGATGTGAGATGGATCCTGGCTAAAATTGCTTTATTGCCTATACAAAGACATTTGACTGTAAGGATAATAACAAATTATGGCTAACATTGAGAAGAATGGGAATCCCAGAGCACTTCATTGTGCTCATGTGAAACCTATACCTAGAACAAGAGGCTGTGATGAGAACAGAATAAGAGGACACCACATGGTTTAAAATTAAGATGGGAGTGCATCAGGGTTGTATTATTTCTCTAGACTTATTAAATTTGTATGTGGAGCAAATTAATCAAGAAGCTGGACTCTATGAAGAATGTGGCATCAAGACTGGAGGAAGACTTGTCAATAGCCTACTTTATGCAGATGATACAATGTTGCTTGCTGAAAGTAAGGAGGACTTGAAGCACTTGTTGAGGAAGATCAAAGAGTATAGCTTTCAATATGGGTTGTATCCAAATGTCAAGCAAACAAAAATTCTTACTATTGGACAGAGAGGTAATATCATGATGTTGCTGTTGTTGGTATATGCCATCAAGTCCCTTGCAACTTATAGTGACCCTATGTACAACAGCCCTAAACTCTGCTCTGTCCTGTGCCGATCCACTGTCTCTAACACTTCCATCCCCATTACCCAAGTCACTGAATCAGTCCGCCTCATAGAGGGCCTTCCCCTCCTGTGCTGTCCCTCCACCCTACCAAGCATGATGTCCCTCTTCAAGGACTGGT
The DNA here is from genome assembly GCF_000299155.1 of Elephantulus edwardii. Lineage (NCBI taxonomy): Eukaryota > Metazoa > Chordata > Mammalia > Macroscelidea > Macroscelididae > Elephantulus > Elephantulus edwardii. The sequence continues at coordinate 1,062,897 of NW_006400143.1, forward strand.
CTCTCCTTACAACATGCCCAAAGTATTTTAGACGGAGCCTCAGAATCCTTGCCTCCAAGGAGTCGCCCAGTTTAACCCTTTCAAGGATGAATATCACGGTAGATGAAGAATAGATTTAAATTATCAACAACTTCATCTTGTTCAACTAACACTCTTGGTTCCAGCAGTCAAGAAATCAGAAGCAGAATTGTACTGGAAAAATCTATTAGTCATGGACCTTTCCAGATTATTAAGGAGTAATTATGTCAGTTTGAGGACTAAGGGACATCTGATTCAGGCAATAGTCTTCTGATCACTTGCTATTCATCTGAGACCTGGACAATGAATAAGGATATCAGAAGAATTGATGTCTTTGAGCTATGGTGTTGGAGAAAAGTACTGAACATCCCATGCAGTGTCCAAAGAGCAAGCAAATGTGTCTTACAGGAAGTGTACCCTGAATGCTCCTGGAGGTAAGTATGGGAAGGCTTTGCCTCACATCGTTTGGGCATGATTCTAGGAGAGGCTATTCCTTAGAGAGGGTTGTCATGTTTGGAAAGGCATAGGGTCAGCAAGGGAGAAGAAGACTCTCCACAGTAAATGCCACAATGGGCTTTCGTAAATCAGTAAATGTAAATATGGCATAGGAAAGGATACAGCTCAGATCTGTTGTTCATAGGGTCACTATGGGTGGTATTTGACTCAATGATTTTACTTGCATGTAATATTAAATATATTGTGCAATTATTTCCACAGTCTGTGGAATCACCCTTCTTGGGAACAGAAAGAAATATGGATTACTTTCTGGTCAGTTGATCAGGTAGCAATCTTCCATATTTGTTGGCAGAGACTGGTGAGCACATCCTGGGTTGCAGCTATTTCCTGAAATGCCTCAATTGGTATTCCAATTATGTTAATGTTGTTGCTAAGTGTCCTTGAGTCATAGGCAACTCATAGTGACTCTATGAATGAAAGACCTGGATACTTAGTTAACTATAAATCAGCAACTATGATTATGGTAAAGCATGTTCCTAGAATAGAAAGGAAAAGATTCAGTCCATATTCTAAACAAAGCTTCAACAAAAAAATAAATGAAGATAAACCTTTAAAGCATCCACTAAAGTTCTCCTGTACCTTTAAATTATCTTGAGTTCATTTTGCTCCAGGAAGCCATGTAAATGAGTTTGTTGTTTTTGTTGTTATGTGCTGTTGAGTCAACTCATAGTGACCCTACATATAACAGCTCTGAACTCTGCTCTATCTCGAGCCAATTTCACTGTCTCTGAAACACCTATCCCCATTACTCTAATTACTGAGTCAATCTGTCTCATACAGGATCTTACTCTCTTGTGCTATCCCACCACCCTTTCAAGCATGATGTCCCTCTCCGAAGACTTGTCCCTCCTTGCAGCATGTCCAAAGTAGTTCAGACAGAGCTAAAGAATCTTTGCCTCCAAGGAGGAGCCTGGTTTCAACCTCTCCTGGACATACCTGTTCTCTTGGCAGTCCATGTTCAATACCCTTCCCAGAACCACAACTCAAAGGCGTCATTTTATCTCCTATCACCCTTGGTCATTATCCAGCTCTTGGATCCATAGCAAATAATTGCAAAGACCACAATTTGGATCAGGTGCTCTTTAGTCTCTAGGCTTTCATCGTTGCTCTTCAGTATTCTTGAGAGGTCTCTGATAGCTGGTTTTCCCCAATGCAATTCATTTTTTTATTTCCTGGTATCTGGTACCAAAAGTGTTGATTGTGGACCCAAGCAAGTAAAAACTGTTAACAATCTCAATCTCTTTATAGTCTATTATCATGATGCTGCCAATTGGCCCAATGGTGAGAATCTTTATTTTCTTTTTTTTAATTTTTTTTCCTTTTTTACAGAGGTTTTGGATTTCCATTCATTCATTGCCGCAATTTTCTCCCTTCCCACCCCTCCCCACCAGCTCGCTTCCCCCTCCGAAGAGAGAAAAAAAAAGAAAAAAAATTCCTTCATTAGTATACAATTCCCAGGTGCCTTCCCCCCACCC
>NW_006400143.1:1083239-1084541 GCF_000299155.1 Elephantulus edwardii
ATAAACAAGAGTAAATGCGTAGAGGGTGCGTGCACACTTCAACGCTCACGTGAGTGGGGAGGGAGGAAGCACACACTGATACACGTGGGGAGGGCCTCAGGAGAACCTAAATAATGAAGGAGGAAATCTGTTGTTCCCTTTTAGGAATAGCTTTCCCACTCTTTGGAGATGCTCAGGATCTCCCTGTTGTTTGAGTTAGTGGGCCCTATGTACTCAGGCCAGAAACCAGTTTGATTCCCCACGTAACTTAATCCTCAATGGTACATGGATATTTTATGGAAGGTTGATAAATCTTATAGATGTGGGTCAGCCCTCGGGCCTAAATGGGTGTGGGGTGTCTGGGTTACAAGCCCCGGCCTGGAACTGCCGCTGCTGACCTCTGGGAACTGTAGTCAGTACCTGCAGTGGTAGCAGACAGGAAGGCTGCAGTGGTAGCAGACGGGAAGGCTGTAGTGGTAGCAGACAGGAAGGCTGTAGTGGTAGCAGACAGGAAGGCTGAGTCACAGATCTCCCAGCAAAGTCCAAGTTTACAAAGATGGGTTTCCCCACAGACCTCTGGGAACTGTAGTCAGTACCTGCAGTGGTAGCAGACGGGAAGGCTGTAGTGGTAGCAGACAGGAAGGCTGAGTCGCAGATCTCCCAGCAAAGTCCAAGTTTACAAAGATGGCATTTCTCCACAGACCTCTGGGAACTGTAGTCAGTACCTGCAGTGGTAGCAGACGGGAAGGCTGTAGTGGCAGCAGACAGGAAGGCTGAGTTGGTTCAGATTTCTTAAGAAAACTATTACAGAAAGGGAAAAATGTTTTTATTCTGGGGATTACAACATGGCTAAATAAAAAATGGAAAACAAGCAACTTCCTACAGCAGCACTGGATAAGATGGCGGTCACTAGTGATTACATTCCCATTCCACAGGACCTTCCTCAACGGAAACCATCCCTCGTTGCTAGCAAGTTGGCTGGCTGATGAAAAGAGATGAACTGCATGAATCTTCTAGTTCCCATTATTTCTTCTTATGTTTCTTCTCACATTTTCCCCCTTTCAACTCACCAGCTTTTTATGTGTATGTGTGTGCTGCTAATTGTAAGGGAATATATAGAATTTTTTATTATTTTACTGTGAACTGATGAAAAGGACATGTTAGAGCAATATAATCTACTTGAAACATAATGTATATATTATCTGACTTATGCAGATGATACAACTCTGCTTGCTGAAACTGAGAAGGACCTGAAGCACTTGCTGCAGAATGACTGCAGCCTCCTATATGGATTGAAGGTCAACATCAAGAAAACAGATTCTA
>NW_006400143.1:1084641-1091167 GCF_000299155.1 Elephantulus edwardii
GCTTCGTTTGTTTTATCTGCATTGTTCTGGATTTATTTTCTTTTTTTTAGCTCCTCCTGGTTTTTGCTTATGGCATCCTGTAGTTCTTCGAGTTTGTCTTTTATCCATTGAAAATATTGACTCCTTGTTCTTCTAAATTCTGTGTCAGAAAGTTCCATCAGACTTTCTGTTTTTAGAAAATCCATTGCTACTGTTTCACCCTTTGGTGGTAACATCTTGTTTTGCACTTGTGTATTTATACAGTAGCTTGTTTTCTTCGAGACATTGATTTAAACTTGATCTGAAGACAATTTCTCTGAACTTCTAACTCAAGGAAAAGGTCAGTTCAGAGCCTGTGAGAGCAGTCTTTTGTAGGTAAGTCAGATCCAGGAGCTCTGGATTAAAGGCAGGTTGATTGACTGACTGGTCGTGTAGTCACAGGAGTGGAGCCAAATGGTGTGGGGGAGGCAGGGAGGTGAAATAGTCACCAGGGTGGGTCAACCAGTTGAGGGACCTCACTCAAACCTTAGCTTCCCAGGTGTGCTCACGATTGAGGACCCTGATCGAGTTCCCGCTGTCTGTCTCCCAGTCAGCAGTTCTTACTCAGTGGCCTTTACCCAGTGGCACTACCCAGTGCCCTCGTCCAGTGGCCCCTGGCTAGGAGGACCAGTCAAATTTCCGTAAAGCAGTACGGGTTTAAGATCCTGTGGTTCCTAAAACTATTTGTATCAATAAAAGTTCTTTTTAGAATTCCTATTGTCCAAGTCAAACAACAGACCCACTGGGTCTTAGTGGGACTTAAGAGGATTCAGCCAATTTTCCCACTAAGCTTTCCCCTTTCAAATAGGTCCAGCAGCTTCTGGCTTTTGCTGATCCGGAGTGCGCCCTGAAATGTGGACCAGAATGCAATCCAGGCTGATTTCGTACAGTTCTGACTCTAATCCATCAAAAGTTCTTATTCAAATTCCTACTGTCTCCATCATGCAACAAACCCACTGGGACTTAGTGGAGCTTTAGGAAATTCAGCCACTTTCCCCCCAAAGGTTATCCCTTTCAAATGGGTTCCTCAGAAGCTCGGCTTGCAAATTCCGGCATTTGCCGATCTGCAGTGCAACCGAAAAGTGGTCTGGATTGCAACTGAGGCTATTAGCTCGTTCTGAGTCCACTCCAGCAGAAGTTCAGATTCAAATTTCTACTGTCCATGTCATGTAACAGACCCACTGAGTCTTAATGGAGCTTAAGCGAAATAAGCCAATTCCCCCACTAAGTTTTCTCCTTTCAAATGGGTCTCTTAGAAGCTCATCTAGTGGCTTCCGGTTTTTGCCGAGTCCACGCGGCTTTGTTCCCACAGTTCCAATACTAAAAGTTTCGACAAAAGTTATGGTTCAAATCCGATTGTCCACGCCGCACCTCAGACCCTCCAGGTTTAGTGGGCTGAAGAGAATTCAGCTGATTTCCTCACTAACCTTTTTCCTTTCAGGTGAGTCTCAATGCAACTCAGCTCAGCTAGTGGATTCCAGCTTTTGCTGGGTCCGCGGTGGGACCACTGTGGGACCGCTGCAGGGCAGGCAGGCAGGGTTCCGGTTTCTAAAGCTTCTAAAATAATGTACTAGCAAAAGTTCTGATTCAAAATGCTACTGTTCGCATCACACTGTGATGGTCAGTCTCTGTGGAGCGTAAAGTACTCTCTGGTATCCTCTCTACGCAGGCTGCTATCCCTCTGGCTCTTCACACTGTGCTCTCCACCTCCGCCATCTTCCAACCGAATTCCGAGAATCTTTATTTTCTTGATGTACAAGATCTATATTTTGGAAAGACTTTAGTAGATTTGTGGTCTCAGTCTCCTTATTGTACAAATTGGAATCCAATTCACAAATAGTTGGGTTTTAAAAAATAGATATATTTTCTCTGTTAGACACTCTTCAAGATTCTGCAGACATACTAATGAATCAATTGATATACTCCTTTTATGGCTCTTATTTTCTTGGGAGGAACAGACACAGTAAACACTAAATCCAATCAAAGGCAATGGTTCAGAGAATGGTAAGGCCTTACAAGACAATAAAGAAGCCTAAGTGGTTTAGTGGCAGGGAGTTGTGCTGCAATAAAAAACTATGCCGTTCAAATCTATCTCCTTAGGAGAAACATGGGCAATCTCTTCCCATACAAATTACTGCCTCTGAAAACCCACCAAATAGTCAGCTATGAGTAGGTTCCATTGATGGTACACAGCAGCAGGCTGAAGCAGGGATAGGGTGGGCAGTGTTGCTGTATGTCAGACTCAACTCAGCTGCAATGAGCTTGGTTTCCTTCCCTCCTACTATTTCCCAAACATGAATAGTAGAGCTAGAATAGTGAGTTCAGGAAAGGAATGTGACATTTCATCCATAATTATAGGAAGCTTGTCACAGGCAAAAACTATATTGTTTCATTATTGCACAGACAAACCACATGTAGATATTTTCTCTACAGTCTTTTTGTAATCAAATGCTGTGGTTGATAATTTAAGAAAAAAGAAACACCGTTTGCAATGAGGTAACTCTTCCATTTCCTGCAGCCTTCTGCAGCAGGCTGCCTCCTGCACACACAGAAGAACACAAACCAGATCCCAGGATGCCTGGGAATGCTCAAGGGATCTGGGAATCTGCAGTTTCATTAAGAATGTAAAACAAATGCAATGATTGTATGTGGTTATCTTTGGAGCATTTTACTTTATACCTCACATGTGTTGGAAAGCAGCACTGTCAATGCCATAATTATTTTAAGATATAAAATTATTTAATTTGGCTAATGAACGCAGGCCCGGACACAATTCTGCATAAATCTATGCTTATTAGTGTGTTCTTACAGAGGGGGATGGGACTTGGAAGCAGCTTTATTAATTAGCAGCATTATCTGTACTTTCTTCTACTCAGTCTGGTCAGAGACAGTATGTACTAGACTGCTTGATCTTCTAGAGGCAAGATATTATGTTCTAAAAGGAAAATGGTGTAAGACAGTCTCAAAGAATAACTGGTGACACAGCAGTTAAGAACTTCTAACCAAAGTGTTCAAACCAACTAACCTTGATGAAAGAAGTATGTGATAATTTTCTTCCATAAGGGTTACAGTCTTGGAAACAATATGGGAAGTTCTATTCTGTTCCACAGAGTGGCTATAAGTTAGAATTAAAGCCAAAGTAACAGGTTTGCTTTGGTTTGTTTGAGAAGATCCTCAAGTTTTTTAACATAGTTGGCTGCTCTTAGGATTCCAACACAATTTTCTACCTTCTGAAAAGGAGAGAGAGAGAGGAGAGAATGATGTAATGCAGCAATTCAGAAATCATAGCTAATTCTACTCAGATATTCATCCTGTGAGATCTATTTTTAAACTACTGCTACTTATTTGGGATTCCATAGGACCTACACTTTTTATCTATAACATTACTAATGCAAACTATAAGTCACGTGATCCATTAGTACCTCATACTGATTCCTTGGGGCTAGTCCCACTTTTATTTACTCTATGTCCATTTTTATTTCTCCCCTAAAGTTTTCTTTACAATGAAACCATAGGCTTTATATGCAATTTCCAATAAAAATACACTCTAGTAATCCTGGTAAAGCATATAATGCAAATGAAAATAATAATCGACTCAAGTTTTCTTTTTTGAAATTGAACTTTGAAAACTGGTTTTCCATCCATTGCATTAGCCCTCAGTGGGAGCACTGTCTCTAGCTACCCCAGCTGTGGGACCATTATAAAAGAGAGCACTTTCTACACTGTGGAGAGCCTATAGAGTGTGAAGAGAGTGACAAGGGGTAGTCTCACAGAACTCTGGAGATGGAATCAAAGTTAAAGGTTTTGTGGGACAAATGAATTAAGGGCTTACTTGAGAATGCTGAGAAAAAGCTTGCTGGACAATTGAGGAAATCTGAGGTTTATTTATGCTGCTGACTTGTAAATTGAAAAGTTGTCTGAACTAATTAAGGAATTGTGATTTGCTGTTTGTCTGGCTTGGGACTGCTGTTCACTAAACCTGAACTTTCACTACACAATATTCTTTGTCTCCTCAATTCCCCAACACATTTTTCTAATAAAACCCATAAGGATGAGTAAAGTTTGTGAGTCAATTTTCAATGAACATTGGACCCTATGATTCCTAGAAATAAGAGTAGAAACATGAGGGGTGTTATGTCTGACCATGTAGCTATTTATCTGATACTATGAATGATATTGATGGGGAGAGTTTCCTTTTATGAATCAGGTAGAAGTCAGGCTTAGCCATCCCTAAGTTCTATTTGTTCCTTTCATAGAATTAATAAGCTACCTCACAAGAAAGGTATGAGAATTAAAAGAGATAATGATACCATGACAAGCATCTTAAAAACAATTCCATTTTTTATTAAGCCTCTCCTCAGAATATTTAAATTTAATACAAGCCATTTATATATATGTATCCAATTTGTGATTTAATATATGCCATTTATATGTAGATATCCAGAGTGAAAAATATCCTTCTAAGTAAATTGTTGTTATTGTTATGTGTAATCAAGTTGCTTGCGACTCATAACAACCCTATGTACAATAGCCCTGAAACATGTTCTATCATGTGCCAAACTTATTATATCTGATACACCTACCCTCACTTTCCCATGGCAATGCGCCATGAGGTGGATTGATTCAGTGACTGGGATAATCGGGATGGGAGTGTCAGAGACAGTGCGACTGGCACAGGACAGAGCGGAGTTTAGGGCTGTTGTACATAGGGTCGCTATGAATCGCAGGCAACTTGACGGCACATAACAACAACAACAACAACCCTCACTACCCCAGTAACTACATCAATTCACCTCATCCAGGGTCTTCCTCTCTTGTGCTGTCCCTCCACCCTTCCAAGCATGATGTTCCTCTCCAAGTCCCTCACTGAAACATGCCAAAGTATGTCAGATGAAGCCTCAGAATCCTTGCCTCCCAGGAGCAGTCTGGTTTCGCCCTCTCTAGGACAAACATAATTGTTCTTCTGGCAGTCTGTGATATATTCAATACTCTTCTCCAGTACCACAGCTCAAAAGTATGAATTCTCTTTCTAACGTTCTTAGTCATTGTCCAGATTTCCGATGCATAATAAGTAATTGTGAAGACTATGCCCTGGATTAGGTGCACTTTAGTCTCCAGAATGATATCATTGTTCTTTAATACTCTGGAAATTCTTCTGTGTCAGCCAATTCCTTTTGATAGTGACTCTGTATAGTCTTTCTACCTTCTTGTAATGCTTCAAATGTCTTTCATCTGATCCTTTCTGAAAAATGCTTGTCTGTCAGATACTGTTCTAAATCTGAGCATTCAAATTAAGACAAAGTTGGAAGAAGGATTGACTTTTGATAGATTAGCTTAACCAATATTCATCACTGGTAATATTGTTTTCATCCATAAGAAAACGAAAATCTTAGAGATGGTAAGTGTCTTGCCTAAGACTGTACAACTAGAAATGGCAAACACACTTGAAATCACATCTGTTATCAACTCTCTGCTATATTATTTTATGGCACTGGGTCATTACCAATTAAATAAGCTCTATTATTTATGGGTTCACAGTGAGTTGAAGTCTACTTGATGGCATCTAACAGCAAGAACAACATAATAATCTAAAGGAACAGGTCACATTGGAAGGGAGAGAAGTTTTCAGCTGTGTATTTAGATGAACAGAGGTTTCAAGAAATAAGAAGAAATCTGTATAGAACAGAATTGTGCTTACCTGTCTCTATTATTCATCAATATGTCAGATCCTGCCCTGCCTCTCCCAGCAAGGCAATCTCTCTTTTCCTTAGTGATTCTACTGGAAAGCTGAACTTAATGTGGTTTTAAAGATGAGAGCTTTACCCATTCAAAGGGAGCAACTCTCCTCAAGGTGATGAATTCCATTGCCTCTGTCCTCACTCCAATTCTTGATATTTGTAGAGTTTTCATGTGAGATTCTCTCTGTTATCTCTTTATTTCTTCCTCTGTGCACCTTTCCATTTCTACTTACATTGTCCTGGCAGAGACTGGAGAACACAGCAATTTGAAAATGTATTGAGGAGGGGGGGAAAAACCCAAATTTTTCCATTTCACCTCTTTATAATAAAGTGTTCTGGGGGCCTAGTCTATCAAGAGTTGCACTGCTAACGCGGAAGGTTGTACTTCTCTGGTAATCTGAACTCACAGGTGTCTCCAAGAAACAAAGACAGGTCTTCCCCTCCTGTGTGACTTACCATCTCAGAGATCTATTGGAGAGTCAGCTCTGGGTTGTTGGTGACTCTATAGCAATAAGTGAGGGAATCCTGTGTATGATCATGTCTCAACATAAATAAAACAAAAATCCTCACCACTATAAAAATAATATCACAGTAAATGGAGAAATGATCAAAGTTGCCAATCACTTACTTGCACTCCCAATCAATAGAAATGGAAGTTAAGAAATCAAACAAGACAGACATAGAGGGAGCACTATGTCCTCAGAAATCTCTGAGGTGGCCTCCGTGGAGGAGCAGAAAGAAATGGAAGATAAGGTATCCTCACCTGGGAC
>NW_006400143.1:1097468-1114833 GCF_000299155.1 Elephantulus edwardii
AAAGAAAACAGATTCTCACCATTGGGCCAATTGGCAGCATCAGTATGGATGGTGAAGAGATTGAGATAGTTAACAGTTTTAGTTTACTTGGCTCCACAGTCAACTCTTGGTAACAGCAGCCAGGAAATCAGGGGGAGAATTGCATTCGGAAAGCCAGCTGTGAGGGACCTCTCAGGAGACTGAAGAGCAGCAAGGTCAGGCTGCAGACTAAGGTGCACCTGATTCGGGCTATAGCCTTCTCAATTGCATACTATGCATCAGAGTTGGACAGTGAATAGGGATGATAGAAAAAGAATTGGTGCCTTTGAGCTGCGGTGCTGGAGAAGAGTGTTGAATATATCGTGTACTGCTAGGAGAACAAACAGGTTTGTCCTCGAGAAGGTGAAGCTGGAATGCTCCTTGGAGTCATGGATTCTGAAGCTTCATCTGACATACTTTGGGCATGTTGCAAGGAGGTCCTTGGAGAGGGACATCATGTTTTGCAGAGTAGAGGGGTGGTACAGGAGAGGAAGACCTTCGATGCGGTGGATCGATTCTGTGACTGGAATGGTAGGAATTACTGTATTTGAGATGGCTAGTTTGGCACAGGATAGAATGGCATTTAGGGCTCTTGTACATAGGGTTGCTATGAGTCGCAAGCGACTTGATGGCACATAACAACAACAACAACAACAGCAATAGTGTAGGACTGGTTCTAACAAGAAACAAGCAGGTTTTACAGTTTTAATGTTTTTACTTTCCTTACTTAGTCTTAATTATAACTTTGCATGTTACACTTACTAGTGCAACCTCTATTGTATTAAATTCTATGTATTTTCCTCTTGGACTTTATAAAATAGAAGTTTAAGATCACAAGTTAGGAGAAAGGTCACCTAATTCAAACACAAACAAATTGATGTGGCTCTGAAATATTTGTATTTCTTTGCTTGAACTTGAATGGCCTTAAATAACTGTTTCAGCTTTAACAATAGAAATTTACTTGGGCAATATTTGCCCATTCTGTAACTTATGTGACTAGTGCTTAGTAGATACTGTTGCAGCTAGTATTCTTGCTCCGTTCTATAGTGTTAGAATGCCTTTAGTTGTTGATGATGTGGATGAAATGTGCATGTGTAATGACTGTTGAAATCACTTTTGTGCCTTTTTTTGTGCCATTGTACAGTCGTTTAGCACACAAAAAAAGAAATCAAACAAGAAGTAAAGGAAAGTGTGACAGAGATTAATGGATGGATGGATGGATGGATGGATGGATGGATGGATGGATGAATAAGATGAAGAGAAAGAGAATGTACAGGAAAGATTTGAAAAGATGATATAATAAATTGCATCTAACCATACAATTAATTATGTGTTCATAATTTATATTAAGCAAACTGCATATGAATGATTGCATGAAAACTATTTTTTAGAATACACATCAGATGAAAGCCTAAACTGGGAATATCTGCTGCCAAGAAGCAAGAATATAACTTGAACCAGAATACAACTTATAATATAACTTAAAATATAACTTGACCCAGGCCTTAGTATTTTCAGTTGTCTCATCCACTTAACAGAAGTCAGACAATAAGGAAGATCAAATACAAACCGATACCTTTCAATTCTAGTATTGTCAAAGAGTATCGAATATAGCATAGACTACCAAAACATTTGGAAGAAATGCAGCCAGAATGCTCCTTAGGAATGAAGTGAGATTTTGTCTTACATACTTCAGGCATGTTACAGGAAGGATCAGTTGCTAGAGAAAGACACCATGCTTCCTATTACAGAGGGTTGGTTAAAAAGAAGGAAATATATTCACAAGGTCGCTACAACAATGTACTTAAGCATTGCAGAAATTGTGAGGGTGGTGAAGGGTGAAGAGGATTTCTGTTGTTACCCTTGGTTGGAGCCTACTCAAGAATGCCTGGCAGTAGCAACCTTACACTAATATTCGTGAAGTACATGCTGATTCTTGACACCGGACAAACTCTATAGTCTGTTGTATCCCAAAGATGTACTATGTTTTAAAATTGATCTATGTTAGCCATTACTAGTAATGGCAATCACATGGGTATAACGTGTGTATCTCATGTGCATACAGGATTATATTCTGTAGTGTTTTCAGCAGAATCACCAAGGTGCCACATTTCAGAAATAATCACCAAGTTTTCCTCCCAAGGCACTTGTTCATGGACTTAATCTCCATATTTAGGCTAATAGTGGAGTGTGTTAGCCATTTGCACTGCCAAGATTAGTATGATCCATCTCTAGGAACAAATAAAATTGTGTTGTAGTCCAGAAACTAGGTTATGGTTACAGTTTCAACATCTGAGCAAAATGTTCCTGAGAAAACTATACAGTCAACTATGGAAGGGTGTATGTCATGGATGTGTCCTATCTCCATACCTTTTCAACCTGTACGCAGAGCAGATTATCCGAGAGGCTGGGCTCTATGAGGAGAAGTGTGGCGTTAGGATTGGTGGACGATCTATCAACAATCTGCATTATGCAGATGACACAACCTTGCTCACTGAAACTGAGGAGGACCTCTTGCACTTACTGCAGAGGATCAAGGACTGCAGCCTTCAATATGGACTGAGGCTTAATGTCAAGAAGACAAAAATTCTCACCACTGGACCAATTGGTAGCATCAGGATGGATGGCGAAGGGATTGAGATTGTTCACAGCTTCAGTTTGCTCGGCTCCATGGTCAACACTCTTGGCACCAGTAGCCAGGAAACAAAAAAAAACGTATCACGATGGGAAAGTCTGCTGTTAGGGACCTCTCTAAAGTACTCAAAAGCAACAGGGTCTCTCTGGAGACTAAGGTGCACCTGATACAGGCCATGGTCTTTGAAATAAGTTGTTATGCATCAGAGAATTGGACAATGACTAGGGAGGATAGAAGAAGAATTGGCGCCTTTGAGTTGTGGTGCTGGAGAAGAGTATTGAATGTACCATGGACTGCCAAGAAAACAGATTCATTGTAGAGCGGATTAAACCAGGCTTCTCCTTGGCGGCAAGGATTCTGGGGCTTCATCTGACATAATTTGGGCATGTTGTAAGTAGAGACAGGTCTTTAGAGAGGGACATTATGCTAGGTAGAGTGGAGGGACAGCACAGGAGGGGAAGACCCTCTATGAGGTGGATTGATTCAGTGACTGGGGTAATCGGGTTGGGTGTGTCAGAGGCAATGAGATTGGCACAGGATAGAGCACGTTTTAGGGCTGTTGGGTCGCTATGAGTCACAAACGACTCGACGACACATAACAACAACAACAAACATGGCATAAACAGCTAGGATTCTTTTGGGCTCACTCAGAGAAACTGTAGAAAACTTCATCAGTGTAGTTCTCTGGGATTTATGAGGAAAGGTTATATTAACTGTTTCTGTTGTCACAAAGTATCAGGAAACTAACTGATGCTTAATTTTAGATAGTGAGGAGCCAGTGATGCTCTATGTCTATATTCTGTGAATATGGATGTCTAGCAAGTATCCACTTGCTCTTTACTTTCTTTGGAACCCCAGCTCAAAGCCGTTATCCATGAAAGTTCCTCCAGGTCTGCCCTTTAAGGAGGGGAAATTTAGTGTTCATAATCTCTCTCAGTCTTTAGAGTAATGCAAGGTAGGTTGTAAACTTGAAAAAGCACTTAAACTTGCATAAAATGAATGAATCTATCACATTCAAATAATTTACATAAGGAGATTCATCAGTGCATGAATCTAATTCATGGAATTATTGATGTTGAATTCTTAGTTTTTCATGTCTCTACTTTGGAAACTTTCTATTTTCCATTTCAGCTGGTATTTCTTTTTTTAATATCCATCTTATCTCTCACCTCATTAATATAACCAAAACCAATGGAATTTAGTTGGATAAGATAGTCACAGATCATGTAAATTTAAAGAGTCTTAAAGGTACAATTCCCTCTGTTTCTAGATTTCTAAGGTGCTTGATATTAAGGGACAAAGCTGGGCAAGTCAACCTATGTCAATAAATATAGAAACACAAAAGCAGACTATACACATGGATTTCACTTTTGGTATGCATAGGAATCAAATCTATTAGATTTCTGGAAAGACTTGCTGGAGAAGCTCATTATCAGCTGTGAAAACCAGGCCAGGTGCGGATTGTGGGACAGACCACCAACTTCTCATATACAAGTTCAAGCTGAAGTTGAGGAAAATTAAATCAAATCCATGGAAACCAAAATTTGACCTGAAGTCTGTCCCACTCGAATTTCAAAGCCATCTCAGGAACAGGTTTGAGGCCTTGAGCACCAATGAGCATAGACCAAATGAGCTCTGGGAGGATATCAAGAATATCATCCATGAAGAATCAAAAGATTATTACAAAGACTGAAGAAGAAGAAAAGACCAATATGGATGTTAGATGAGACTCTGAATATTGCATTAGAGCACCAAGAAGCCCAAGCTAAAGGAAGAAATCAAAGAGCTGAACAGAAAATTTAAAAAGGCATCTTGGGATGACAAAGCAAGATACTATAATGAAATGTGCAGAAAGCTGGAGTCAGAAAATCAAAAGGGCCGAACTAGCTTAGTGTTGCTTAAGCTGAAGGCGTTGACAAACAAATTCAAGCCATGGGTGACAATACTTAAGGATGATTTGGGCAGAAGGCAAAATGATCCAAGAAGCATTAAGAGAAGATAGAAGGAGTACATAGAGTCACTGTATCAGAAGGAATTGGCTGACACAGAAGAATTTGATGAAATAACATATGAGCAAGAGCCTGTGGCAATGAAGGAAGGAAGTTCAAGTTGCTCTGAAAGAATTGGCAAAAGCAAGCCTCCAGGAATTAACAGCATATCAATTGACATATTCCAACAAACAGACACTGCCCTGGATGTGCTCATTAAGTTGTGCCAAGAAATCTGGAGGACAGACACCTGGCCAACTGACTGGAAAAGATATTTGTTCCCATTCCAAAGAAAGGTGATCCAACAGAGTGCAGAAATTATCGAACAATATCATTAATGTCACATGCAAGCAAGATTCTGCTGAAAATTATCCCAAAATGATTGGAGCGATATGTCAACAGAGAGCTGTCTGATGTGCAGGCTGGATTTAGAAGAGGTCGTGGTACTAGGGATATTATAGCTAATGTTGGATGGATCCTGGCAGAAAGCAGAGAGTACCAGAGGAGTGTCTATCTGTGCTTCATTGACTATGCAAAGGCTTTTGACTGTGTGGATCACAACAAGCAATGGCTGACTCTGAGAAGAATGGGAATCCCAGAACATTTGATTGTACTTGTGAAACCTTTATTTAGACCAAGAGGCTGTCTGTCATCAGAACAGAGCAAGGAGACACTACATGGTTCAAAATCAAGAAGGGGAATGGGTAGAGAAGCTGTGGTATATTCTCACAAAGGAATATACTACGCTGCATTGAAAAACAGGGAACTCATGCAGTATTATTCAAAATGGGTGACCCTGGAGGACATTATGCTCAGTGAAATATCTCAGTCACAAAGGACAAATACTGCATAGTGTCACTGTTGTAAAATGGGACTGACATCGGGGTTGGGGGGAGACTGAGAAAGATGGGATAAATAATGTAAACTGCATTGAAACAGATGATGGAGAAAACTGTTTAAAAGGGTTATGTGATTAGGTATTATTGTTATGATGGGAGTCCAGAATGAAGGCTGCATTGTGGAGTGGGCATGGGGGGAGGAATTGTAAAACAATGAAAGATTTTTTTCTTTTACTTTTCAAAGAGAATAGTGTACTGGGGGGAGGGGTGGTCAGGGAGAAAAGTGCAACAATGAATGAATACAAATCCAAAGTTTCTGTAAATTTTCATTAAAATTAATAAAAAAATTATTTAAAAAATTTTAAAAAATCAACAAGGGGGTCCTCCAGAGATGTATTCTGTCTCCATACCTTTTCAATCTGTATGCAGAACAGATCATCAAGATGTTGGGCTGTACAAGGAGGAATGTGGCATCATGATTGGTGGAAGAGTAATCAACAACCTGCATCATGCAGATGACACAGTCCTGCTTGCTGAAACTGAGGAGGACTTGAAGCACTTAGAGGGTCAAGGACTGCAGCAACCTTCAGTATGGATTAAAGATTCTCACCACTGGGCCAAATGGCAGCATCAGTTTGGATGGTGAAAAGATTGATATAGTTAACAGTTTTACTTTGCTTGGCTCCATAGTCAACACTCTTGGTACCAGCAGCCAGGAAATGAAGAGATGAATTGGATTGAGGAAGTCAGCTGTCAGGGACCTCTCCAGAGTATTGAAGACCAATGATGTCAGGCTAGAAACTAAGGTGCGCCTGATTCAAGCTATAGTCTTCTCAATTACTGCTATGCATCGCAGAGTTGGACAGTGGCTAAGGATGATAGTAAGAGAATTGAGGTCTTTGAGCTGTGGTGCTGGAGAAGAATGCTGAATATACCATGGACTTCTAGGAGAACAAACAGGTTTGTCCTGGAGAGAGTGAAGCCAGACTACTCCTTGGAGTCAAGGATTCTGAAGCTTTGTCTGACATACTTTGGGCATGTTGCAAGGAGAGACCCATCATATTTGGGAGAGTGGAGGGATGGCGCAGGAGAGGAAGACCCTCGATGAGATTCTGTGATAGGGGTGGTGGGAGTGAGTATGTCGGAGACGGTGAGGTTGGCACAGGAAAGAACAGGATTTAGGGCTCTTGTACATAGTGTCGCTATGAGCCACAAGCAACTTGACAGCACATAACAAGTCTGTATTATGTTCTGATCAATAATGATGTTGAATTCTTACTAAGCTTTCAGCACTATGGTAGACTAACAGATAAGTAACTGAAGTCCCTTGAGGAACTCACACTCCAGTGGAAGTTTATACTTTCAATATATTAAACAGAGTCAGTTATGTAATTGATGAATAACAAAAGCTTAAAGAAAGTACATGAAACTCAGTGTTTGGATATGCGGGGGTAGGGAGCTTCCTGCCGGGGCCATCCAAGGGGCTAAACAGAACAAGATACTTTAATGCGCAGAACTTGACAGACATAGGAAAGACTTTCTTGGCTCCCTAAGACGCAGGGCTGACCCATGAGCCTCTACATACAGGTGGCCCAGACAAAGGTTTAAATCTCCTGCCATATCATAAACAAAGGATCACGCCAAGCATCAGGAGAAAAAGTCAATAGAGATAGGGGATTTGTGCCAAGGGTGAGCACTCTCCAATGCTTATGGGGAGACAGGACTGAGGCATTCCTGGGGTTGTAGATAGCTCAATCTGAAGGTCCTTTTGTCTATGGCAGCAGGGCCACGCCAGGGGCCAAACAGGACAAGAGATTTTAGTACACAGAACTTCAGGCAAGGGAAAGGTATTTGTGTAGCTTTTGGCAAGAGAGAGGAAGAGCTGACTTGAGACAATCTGCACACAAGCTACTTGAGCTGGCACCTCTGATTTCTAATCTCCTGCCACTCCAGAGACTAAGGAAGACATTGAGCTCCAGGAGAAAAGGAGCATGAAAAAGTGCTTGAGTAGAGCACCTGATCTCACACCATTCAACCACTTCATATATGAAGGAGGCCAATAGAGTTGCTATCAGAGGATTACTTCTAAGCAAGAATAGTACAGTGATGCAGTACAGAACAGAGAGAACCTCAAGTACTTTTGGAAATGCAAATTTTCTTCAAAAGGACTTACAGTGGAGTGAGTACCTCATTACATTTTAACTTGGCAACTAACTAATAGCATTGTAAAGGCTAGGACCAACAACAACTTTCACAGACACAATAGAAATGACCTAACACTTATCAAGAAAAAATTCACATAATGTCAAGAAACCAGCAGGTAGCTTTAAATACCATGAAAAAACAAATTAAGCCCTCTAAAAACCAAATGAACAAAAAAAAGATAATAAAACAAACAAAAAATAAATAAAACCTCAAAGAATATAAGAGACATCATGAATACCCCAGAGTAGAGAAGGCAGATGATATGTGTGGATATGGAGACTTTCGAACAGCTACGCATAAAAGTACAAATGATGGAGTAAATAATGGAAGCCACAGATAAAGGGAATACCTAGAGGTAGAGAACCAGAAAAAAATATATTGATGAAGAATTATTTAACAGCTATGGAAGAAGGTGCAAATGATGGAAAAAACAATAGAAACCAACAAGAAAGCAAATTTTCCAAAAACATAGAGCCAGGAAAAATATATTGATGAGGAGGAACTTGCACATATATGGAAGAAAATAAAAAAAAATGGGAAAAATGAATTAAAACTATAAATAAAGATATTTAAAACTATAGATAAACTTTTAGACATAAAAGAAAGGCATGAAAATGCAATACAGAACATTAAGACTGAAATGGCAGGCATGTCCAACATGTTGGAAGAACAATAAAAGTAGAACAGAAGAGATGGAGCAGAGAGTCAGTGAGCTAGAAGACAAGAACTTCAGTGGAAACATACTAGAAGAAAAATCAGAGATGAAATATAAAGAAAATATTATAATTATTTAGGATGACACCAAAACGAATAACATCCATATGATTGGAATTCCAGAATATGAAAGGGATAGGAAAATAATTGAGAAAATTATGGAGGAGGTACTAGAAGAAAATTTCCTTGGTATTATGAAGAACGAGGAAATCCACGTTCAGGAAGCTGAGTGAACACCAAATAGATTAGGCCCAAAAAAGAAAACACCAAGACATATCATAGTCAAATTCTCCAAAATACAAGATAAGGATAGAATACTGAAAGTGGCATGAGAGGGAAAAAAAGTCACCTATAAAGGAAAAGCAATCAGATTAAGTTCTGATTTTTCAGCAGAAACCATGTGAGCAATAAGACAATAGGATGACATACACAGAAATTTAAAAAAACAACTGCCAACACAGGAAGAAAACAACTGCCAACCAGGATCCTATACTCAACAAAGGTCTCCATCAAATAAGAAGGAGAACTACGAGAACTTATAAGGGAAGTCTTACACACAAAGACGCCAAAGGAAAGTTGACGGACTAGAGTAGCAATTGAAAAAAGGAGAGAGAGAGAAAGAGAAAAGGAATGAGAGGAAGGCAGGCAAGAAGGAAGGAAGGAAGGAAGGAAGGAAGGAAGGAAGGAAGGAAGGAAGGAAGGAAGGAAGGAAGGAGAGAGAAAAAGAAAAAGAAGCACAACAAAATAGCACTGATAAATCCTAGCCAGTCAATAATCAAACTAAATGTGAAAGGATGTAATGCATGAATCAAGAGGAAAAGGGTGCTAGACTGGATAAAAAAAGCAAAGCCCATCAATATGTTGTCTGTAAGAGACACATTTAATAAACAAAGAGAAAGATAGACTCAAAATCAAAGCTTGGGGGAAAAAATATACCAAGCAAATGACATCCATAAAAAAGCAGGAGTGGCAATAGTAATCTCTGATAAAATAGACTTCAGAATGAAAATCACCATAAAAGATAAGGAAGGGCACAATATAGTGATAATTGCACAGTAGATCAAAAGGATGTAACATACGCCATCCCCTTTTCCTTGTGAATCGGGGTGGGGTCTCTCTCAGGGAGGAGTGATAGGGAGAATGGCGGGGGACGCGCTGACAGGGGAGATTGATCGGAACTGGCTTTGACGGGCACTGTGGCAATTGGACAATTAAAACTTTCAAGGGGGGAAAAAGAAGAAAGAACTGGGGAGGAGGGTAGAGAAAATAGTGCAAAAATGAATGAATGAAAACCCAAAATCTCTGTAAATGTTCATTAAAATTAATAAAATTTAATAATAATAATAAAAAAAGGATGTAACATTGATCAAAATCTACGCACCAAATTGTAAACCTGCTAAATACATAAAACAACTGTTAACAAACTCAAGAAATAAATAGACAGCACTACAATAGTGGTTGTTGTTGTTATTGATTGCCTTTGAGTCAAGCGTGACTCTATGAACAAAAGGCTTGAAGCCCCTCTAAAACTTTTGACATTTATCAAAGTTCATAGAGCTTCCGGAGGCATGTTAAGAAATGCATGCTACTCCTGCTTACAAACCTGTCACAGTATGTTATTGTTGTAATGTGCCATTGAGTCTTCAGTGATATATAGTGACCCTATGTACATCAGCCAGCTGTGAACCCTCCCCTGTCCTGAGCCATTCTCATTAATTCCAACGCACCACTGTCCCAGTCACTGTATCAAGCTATCTCACCCAGAGTCTCCCTCTCCTGTGCTGTCCATCCACCCTTCTTAGCATGATGTCCTTCTCCAAGGACTGATTTCTCCTGGCCACATACCCAAAATAAGTGAAGTAGAGCTTCAAAATCCTAGCCTCCAAGGAGAGATTTGGTTTCACCTTCTCCAAGAGAGACCTATTTGTTTTCTTGAACATACCATGGTATGTTTGAGACTCTTCTCTGGCACCACAACTCAAAGGCATCTATTCTATTTCTGTCATCCTTAGTCATACTCCAGCTCTCTGAAGCATAACAAATAATTGAGACTACCATGGCCTGGATTAGGCACACCTTTGTATCTAGACTGACGTCGTTGCTCTTCAGCACTCTAGAAAGGTCATGACAGCAGATTTTCCTAATGCAATTCATCTTTTGATTTCCTGACTGTTGGTGTTAAGAGCATTGGTTGTGGATCCGAGCAAGCTGTGATTGTTAACCTCAATCTCTTCATTGAATATGGTGCTACCAATTGGCCCAGTGGTGAGAATCTTTGTCTTCTTGATGTTGAGCTTCAATCCATATTGAAGACTATAGTCCTTGACCTTTTGCAGCATGTGCTTTAAGTCTTCTACAGTTTCAGCAAGCAAAGTGGTGTGTCATCTGCATATTGTAAGTTGTTAATGAATCTTCCTCCAATCTTGATGCCACACTCCTCCTCATAAAGCACTGCTTCCTGAATGATATGTTCTACATATAAATTGAAAAGGGATGGGGATAGGATGCATCCCTGATGCGCTCCTTTCTTGATTTTGGACCATGTATTGTTTCCTTGCTCTGTTTTGAGGACTACTTACTTCTTGGCCCAAGTATACATTTTGTGTAAACACAATCAAGTGTTATGAGATTCCTATTTGCCTCAAGGTGAGCCACAATTTACTGTGATCCACACAGTCAAATGCCTTTGCATAGTCAACGAAACACAGTTAGACATTCTTCTGGTTTTCTCTACTTTCTTCCAAGATCCATCTGACAATGGCAATAATGTCCGTAGTGCCAAAACCTCTCTAAAAACAGGCTGTATCTCTGGTAGATCTGTGTCAATGTACTGTTCAAGTCTTTTCTGGATAATTTTCAGTAGGATTTTGCTAGTATGTGATATTAGTGATATTGTTTGATAACTTCAAAATTCTATTGGGTCATCTATTTTTTTTGGAATGGAAATAAAAATTAATTTTTTTTTCTAATCAGTTGGCCAAGTAGTTGCCCACCATATTTCTTGGCACAACTTGGTAAGCACATGTAGGGAAGCATCTCTTTGCTGAAATACATCAATTGGTATTCCATCAATTCCTGCGGCTTTACTTTTTTGCCAAGTCCCTCAGAGCAGCCTTCCTCCTTCAGCACCATTGCCTCTTGCTTATATGTTGTTTCTTGAAATTCTTCTGTGTCAGCCAATTCTTTTTGGTACAATGAGTCTGTATACTCCTTCCATCTGCTTTTAATGCTTTTTGAATCATTTAACATCCTGCGCATAGCATCCTTAAGCATTGCAACTCATGGCTTGAACTTATTCTTTAGTTCTTTCAGCTTAGGAAATGCTCAGTGAGTTCACCCCTTTTGATTTTCTGACTCCAGTTCTTTGTACACATTTCATTATAATATTTTGCCTTGTCTTCCTGAGAAGCCCTTTGAAATCTTCTATTCAGCTCCTTATCGTCTTGATTTCTTCCCTTTGCTTTGGCTTTTTGACACTCTAGTGCAATATTCAGAGACTGTTCTGACATTCATTATGGTTTTTTCTTCTTCTTCCTTCTTTGTAGTGACTTTTTCATATCCTGATATCTTTCCACAGCTAATCTGGTCTTCATTCATTAGTGTTCAAGGCCTCAAACCTATTCCTGAGTTGAATTTTAAATTCATGGGAGATAGACTCAAGGTCAAATTTTGATTCCTATGAATATGATTTAACCTTTTTTTCTGTAGTTTTAATTAGAACTTGCATATGAGAAGTTGCTGGTCTGGTACACAACCAGCACCTGGCCTAGTTTTTACTGCTGATATTGAACTTTTCCAATGGTTCCTTCAAATCAATCTGTGCATCCTATCAGGTTAAATCAAGGTGTATAGCCTGTGTTTATGGGTTGTTTTTGTTTTTGTCTCTTAATTCATCTTAATGAAAGTTTATAGAGACTTTGGATTTTGATTCATTCATTTTTACATTATTTCCCTGCCCACCCCTCCCCCCTTCACTCTTCTCTTTGAAAAGTAAAAGAAAAATTCTTTCATTCATATATAATCTCCCCACCACCTCAAGTACACTCCACTATGCAGCCTTCATTCTGGATTCTTGTCATGGCCATAATACCCAATCATATGTAATTTTTAAACAGTTCTCTCCCTTATCTGTTTTAATGCAGTATACATAATTTATACAATCTTTCTCAGTCTCATCCAACAACACTAGCAATATGTAGTATTCATCCTTTTGTGACTGAGATACTTCAGTCAGCATAATATCCTCCACGGTCATCCTTTTTGAATAATATTTCATAAGTTCCTTGTTTTTTCAACACAGTGTAGTATTCCATTGTGTGAATATACCAGAACTTCTCTATCCATTTGTTTGTTGATGTGCACTTAGGTTGTTTCCAAATCTTTGCTATTGTGAACAAAACTTCAAGAATCATGGGTGTGCATTTATCTACCTGGGTGGCAGTTACGGTTTCTTTAGGGTATATTCCCTTTAGTGGAATTGCTGGGTCAAATGGTATCTCTATTTGCAAATTTTTGAGAGAGCGCCATACAGCCTTTCATACGGTTGCACCATTTTACACTACCATCAACAGTGAATAAGGGTTCCAGTTTCTCCGTAATCTCGCCAGTATTTGATGTGTGCTGCTCTGTTAAATTTTGCTGTTCTTACTGGGGTGAGATGATATCTCATAGTTGTTTTTATTTGCATCTCTCTTAGAGCTAGAGATTTTGAACATTTTTTTCATGTTTATGTGCCATCTGAATGTCTTCTTTGGTGAAGTGTCTGTTCATATCCTGTGCCCATTTTTCAACTGGGTTATTTACCTTTATCTTGTTGAGGTGCTCGAGTATTTTATAAACTCTAGATATAAGTCCCTCATCTGACATGTTGTTGTTGTTGTTAAGTGTTGTCGAGTTGTAAGCGACTCATAGAGACCCTATGAATGAAAGGCCTAGACACCTCCTGTGTAACATTCATCCTTTCTCCAGGTTCATAGGGTTTCCAGAGGCAAGATATTGTGGAAGTAGATGCTACTCCTGCTCCCAAGCCAAAGGTTGTGTAACCCTGGTATGTCCACTTGCTGTACAGAAGTAACTCATGGTTGCTGTGAAGCTGAACACTGTGACACTGATGAGTCAAATGTGAGAATGGTTTAACACAGTGGACAGTGTTTGGTGAAGCTCCCTGATTAAAACAAGCTTGGAAGCAGGAGTGACAAGTCATTACCAAATATTTTTTCACAAACTGTAGCTTCCCTTTTTACTCTGTTGAAGAAGTTTTTAGGTGTGCATAGAGATTTGATTCTTAGAAGGCCCCATTCATCTATTTTATCTTCTTCTGGTTATAGGTTTTTCAGAATGCTTGGAAGTTTGTTTATGTTGTTGATTAGGACTTCTAGAGTTCTTCCAGGCTTTTCTTTAATGAAATGTATAGTCCTTGGTTTTAGCCCTAGGTCCATGATCCATTTTGAGTTGGTTTTTGTGTATGGATTGAGGTGTGGGTCTTGCTTGAGTTTTCTGAGGTTAGTTTTCCAATTTTGCCAGCACCATTTGTTAAAAACAGCTGTCATTTCCCCACTTATTTCATCTCTTTATCAAAAATCAATTGAACATAGGTAGATGAGCTGATGTCTGGGTTCTCTAGTCTATTCCGTTGATCTATGTGTCTGTCATTATACCAGTACCATGCTGTCTTAACCACCACAACACTGTATTAGAAATTAAAATCAGGGGGTGAGATGCCGCTACTTTTTTTCTCTTTTTAAGGAGTGATTTGCATAGTCAGAGTCTCTTTCCATTCCAAATGAAATTGGAGATTGCCTTTTCCATCTCACTGAAGAATGGAATTGTTATTTGTTTTGGGATTGCATTGAAAGTGTAAATTGCCTTTGGTAGTATTGTCATTTTCACAATATTGAGTCTTCCTATCCATGAGGAATGGATATTGTTCCACTTCTCCAGGTCTCTTTTTGTTTCTTGTAGCAATGTTTTGTAATTTTCTTTGAAAAGATCTTTTGTATTTCTGATTAGATTTACTCCCAAATACTTAATCTTGCGATTAGCTATTGTGAATGGTATTGTTTTTCTTAGCTGCAGTTCTATATTTTCTTTGTCACAGTAAAGAAATCAATTGATTTCTGTATGTTGATCTTGTATCCTGCTACTTTGCAGAACTGGTCAACTATGTCCAGTAGTTTTCTTGCTGAGTCTTTAGGGTTTTCTAAGTATAATATCATATCATCTGCATGGAGAGATAATTTTACCTCCTCTTTGCCAATTTAGATACTTATTTTCTTCTCTTGCCTTATTGCTCTCCTTACGACTTTCAATACCATATTGAATAGGAGAGGTGATAGTGGGCATCCTTGCCTAGTTCCTGTTCTCAAGGGGAATGCCTTTGATCTCTCTCTATTGAGAACAATGTTTGCTCTCTGGTTTGTGTATATACTTTTTACTATGTTGAAGAAATTCCCCTCTAATCCTATTTTGCTAAGTGTTTTTAATCAGGAAAGCTGTTGGATTTTGTCAGAGGTCTTTTCTGTATCAATTGATGGGATCAAGTGGTTCTTGTTCTTTGATTTGTTAATGTGATGAATTAGACTGATTGTTTTTCTTATGTTGAACCATCCTTGCGTAACTGTTATGAATCTCACTTGGTTGTGGTGAATTATTTTGTTGATGTATCATTGGAGTCTATTGGCCGGGATTTTATTCGGGACTATTACATCTAAGTTCATAAGAGATATTGGCCTATAGTTTTCTATTTTGGTAGTATCTTTACCTGGCTTTGGTATCAAGGACATGTTTGCATCATAGAATGAGTCTGGGAGAATTCCATCTTTTTATATTTTCTGAAATAGTTTATGTAGAATTGGTGACAGTTCTTCTCTGAATGATAAAATTCACTTCTAAAACCATGTAGTCCAGGGCTCTATTTGGCTGGAAGTTGTTGTATTACCTTTTCAATTTCTTCCTTTATAACTGGTCTGTTCAGGTGATCAGTTTCAGTTGGTGCCAGTTTAGGTCGATTGTGAATTTCTAAGTATTTGTCCATTTCCTCTGGGTTTTTATATTTGTTTGAGTATAGTTTTTAATAATATTACAATGTTAGTCTTTTAATTTTAGTTTGTTCTATTGTGATGTTGCCCACTTAATTTCTTATTCAGATATTTGTGTCTTTTCCCTTGTCAATTTTTTTAGTGGTTTGTCAATGTTATTGACCTTTTCAAAGAACCAACTCCTAGTTTTGTTGATGGTTTCAATTGTTTTTCAGTTTTCTGTATCATTTATTACTACTCTAATTTTTATCATTTCAGGTTTTCTTAAAGTGTCGGGTTTTCTTGTTCTTTTTCAATTTATTGGAGATGTTGGGTTAGAGAGTCAATCGTCATTTATTCCTTCCTTTTGATGTGTTTGCTTATTGTTATATAAATTGATCTCTAATTACTGCTTTGGCTGTTTCCCAGAGGTTTTGGTAAGTGGTGTTTTCATTGTAATTTGTTTCAAGAAACCTTTTTATTTCATTTTTTATTTCTTCTTGTACCCACTCATGTTCAAGCACGGTATTGTTTGACTTCCAAATGTATGGGTTTTTTTCTCTTTTATCCTCTTATTATTAATTTATAATTTTGTAGCATTGTGATCTGAGAAGATGCTCTGTATGATTTCTATGTTTTATAATTCATTGATTCATGCCTTGTGGCCCAAGATGTGATCTATTCTGGAAAATGTTCCATACACATTGGAACAGGTATACTGTGCTTTTTTTTTGGGTGGGGGGGCATTAGCCTATAAATATCTATGAGATCTAGTCGTTTTAATGTGTGGTTTAATTCTTTAGCATCTGTGTTGATTTTATTTCTGGTAGTTCTGAATTTTCTTATAAATGATATATTGATGTCTCCAACTACTACAGTAGTGTTGTCTATTTCCTTTTTCAGTTTTGTTAATGTTTCTTTTCTATATTTTACAGAGCTATCATTTGGTGCACAGATATTTATTGTTGTTATGTCCTCATGTTCTATTGACCCTGTAAGCATTATGTTGTGACCTTCCTTGTCCTTTGTGATGGTTTTTGCATTGACATTTATTTTATCAGAGATTAATATCTCTATTCCTGCTTTTTTCTGGTTGCTATTTGCTTGGTATATTTTTTCCCCACCCTTTTATTTTTAGTCTTTCTTTATCTTCAATTTTCAAGTATATCTCTTGTAGATAGCATATTGCTGGATTTTGGTTTTTTATCCTATCTGCTACTCTTCTTCTTTTCAGTGGTACATTTAAATCTTTCACATTCAGTGTGATTATTGGAAGGTAGAGTGTTAATGCTATCAATTTGTTGGGTTCTTTTTGGTATCGTTGATAGATACTTTAGTCCATACTGCTTTCTGTGGCACCTCTGTAAGAAGGCTGTCTCTCAGTGTTTCCTGCAATGCTGGTCTTGATTTTAGAAACTCCTTTAAATTCTGTTTTTCTGGGATTATCTTGCTTTCCTTCATATTTGATGGACAATTTCGCTGAGTATAATATTCTTGGTTGACAGATGTGTTCCTTGTGTGTTCAATATATACCAGTCCACTGTCTTCTTGCTTGCATGGTTTCTGGTGAGTAATTGGCATGAAGTCCTATCTGTTCTGACTTATAGGTTACTCTTTATTTCTCCCTTGCTGCTTTCTGAATTTTCTCCTTATCTTTGGTTCTGGTGAATTCGACTATGATACATCTCAGTGTTTTCCTTTAGAGGTCTGTTCTATATGGTGTTCTCTCAGCTTCTTGAATATATATTCTCTCATTCCTCATTATGCCTGGAAGTTTTCAGAGCCTGTATTTCCTTCTTCCTGTTTTGGGATTCCAAAGATGCGCCTGTTATTTCTCTTGACGGTATCCCACATTGTTGTTGTTGTTGTTATGTGCCGCCGGGTCGTTTGCGACTCATAGCGACCCTATGCACAACAGCCCTAAACCCTGCTCTATCCTGCGCCAACTGT
>NW_006400143.1:1116023-1125235 GCF_000299155.1 Elephantulus edwardii
CCTTTCTTTGGAATGGGAACAAATATAGATCTCTTCCAGTCAGTTGGCCAACTGGTTGTTCTCCAGATTTAGTCTTAGGTTTTCTTCCTTTCCCATCCTTTTTAATCCTGCTTTTAGTTCTAGCAGGTCAGTGGTGACAATTCTATCTTCAATTTCACTGATTCTGTGTTCCATTTTTTCAACTCTATTCATATGTCCCTCCATCATGTTGACTGTTTCTGAAACATTGGACCTCATATTTTGAATCTTGGTTTCTTTTTTTCCCACAGCTTCTAATGTCTCATTTGTTTTATCTGCATTGTTTTGGATTGTTCTTCTAAGCTCTTCCTGGTTTTTGCTTGCAGTTTTCTGTAATTCTTCAAGTTTTTCTTTCACCCATTGAAAATATTCAATCATTGTTCTTTTAAATTCTGTGTCAGAAAGTTCCATCAGACTTTCCAGCTTCAGGAAATCCATTGTTATTATGTAACTTTTTTTAGGGGGTTGACATCTTGCTTTATGTTTGCATAGCATGTGAGGTGTTCTATTTCTTTTTTGATGATGCTGTGGTAGGGTTTTTCATGCCTAAGGTGATAATAGATTCTTGACCTGAAACCACTGCTACAGATGAGGGCTTTGCAGTTAAGTTTCATGAATTTCTGAATTTTCTGGATTTCTTAACCAAAGCAAGTGTCCGTTCATGGCCTGTGAAAATTACCTCTTCTATTGAATAATTGTTACAGCTAAGTCAAACCAAGATGCTCCGGATTAATGGCAGTTAGTTAACTGGACCTGAGGAGATGTGAGGGTAAGGGGGAGGGGGGAAAGGCAGGGTATGCAGGAGCACAGGTGTATTCCAGGTGGCGAGGGGGAGAGGGGAACAGGCACCAGCACAGGTGTATGCTGTATAGCCCGGGCCTCGTGGGGCTAGCTGTCCAGGTGGGCACAGTTTGCAGTTGTCTCACTCATGGCTGCCTTGCGTGGGGGGGAGGGGGTCCTGCCTGGGTGTGGATGTGCAGGGACTGTAACTCAGAATACAGATGTCATGCTGGTGCCCAGCAATGCTAGCTTCTGGATGGGCACTCGCCAGGACCTCACTCAGTTTGCAACTGTCCCCCTCATATCCAGTTGGGCTACCTGCCTGGGAAGGGATGCATGGGTACCCGCGCAAGAAACTCACTAAGTCTGTAGATGTCCTGTTCGCACTTGGTGGAGCTACTTGCCCCTGTGGTGACTTTCAGGGACCTCACTCAGGTTGAAGCTGTACAGCTCGTGCCCGGCAGAGCTGGCTTCCAGGTAGTCAAGCATGAATACCTCAATCAGGTTGCTGATATACTGCAGGGTCACTGCAGGATCATGGAGGGGGCGGCTATGGTGGGTTCACAGTGTCAGCAGGGGTGGCCGCTAGGGGTCACAGTGGTGGCATGGACCTGTTTATGTTTCTTATAAAAGTTATTTGCTATAACTAAATCATTAATTGTACAGAATTCTATCATTTTATCCCCAGCCTTATTTCTGTTATCAAGACCATATTTTCCAACAATGAATCCTTCTTCCTGATTCTCAACTTTTCATTCAAATTGTAGAAGACTTTAACACACCACTATCACCAAAAAATAGGTCAAGTCAAAAGAATTGCAACAAACATCAGGAAGACTTAAACTACACAGTCAGCTAACAATCTTGTGGATGTAGTCTGAACACTTCTCCCAACTAAAACTCAATTCCTCTTAAGTGCACCTGATATATTCTCCAGAATTGATCACATATTAGGGCCAAAAGTAAGACTCAACAAATTTAAAAACATTGAAATAATACAAAATATCTTCTCAGAACACAATGCCATAAAACCAGAAATTAACCACAAGAGTATAAAGTTTATAACGCCATCAAAAATGGAAGCTCTGTAACACCCTGCTAGAACATCATTCAGTTATAGAAGAAATAAAGAATGCAATTAAAAAGTTCCTTGAAACAAATGATAATAAAAATACAACATACCAAAAACTGTGGGATGTACCTAACATGGTCCTCAGGAGCCAGACCATAGAAATAGGCAAACACATAAAAAATAAAAGAAGCAAGAGAAATTACCTAACTCAACACTTTCATCAAATAGAAAAAGAGTAACAATCTAACCCAACAGCCTCTAGAAGAAAGGAAATTATAAGGATAAGAGCTGAAATCAATGGAATAGAAAACATAAAAAACAATTGAAACCATCAATGAGACCAGCAGCTGGTTTTTTGAAAGGATCAATAAAATTGACAAACCACTGACAAACTTAACCAAAGCGGGGGGGGGGGGGAAGAAAACACAAATAATAGTGGTGACGTCACCAAAAAAGGAAATTAAATCTATAATATCAGAATATTATGAAAAGCCATAGTAAATTTGAAAACTTAGAGGAAATGGATAAATTCTTTTAAACTCATGCCCTACCCAGATTGACATGGTCAGATGTAGAACACTTGAACAGATTCATCACAAAAGAAGAAATTGAGCAGGTCATAAAAAGACTCTTTCACAAAAAAAAAGTCCTGGATCAGTTTCACAGCTGAATTCTACCAAACATTCAGAAATTTATCACCAATTCTTCTTAAGTTATTTCAAAATATAGGAAACAGAGATATTCTATAAAGCAAAACATAACCCTAATACCAAAATCAGGCAAAGATATTATAAAAAAAGAAAACTTCTGACCAGTATCTCTCGTGAACGCAGATGTAAAAATCCTTAACAAAATCCTAGCCAATAGAATCCAAAAGCACATAAAAAAAAATGATCATGACCAAGTGGGATTCACAAGAGGTATGCAAAGATGTTTAACATAAGAAAACAATCAATGTAATTCACCACATTAACAGAACAAATAATAAGAATCATGTTGTTGTTGTTGTTGTTGTTATGTGCCATCGAGTTGTTTGCGACTCATGGAGACCCTATGTACAACAGCCCAAACCCTGCTCTATCCTGTGCCAATCGCACTGCCTTCTGACACACCCATCCCGATTACCCCAGTCACTGAATCAATCCATCTCATAGAGGGTCTTCCCCTCTTGCACCATCCCTCCACCCTCCCAAGCATGATGTCCCTCTTCAAGGACCTGTCCCTCTTTGCAACATTCCCAAAGTATGTCAGACGAAGCCTTGCCTCCAAGGAGTTGCTTGGTTTACCCTCTCCAAGATAAATCTGTTTGTTTTCTTGGCAGTCCGTAGTACATTCAATATTCTTCTCCAGCACCATAGCTCAAAGGCATCAATTCAAAATCCAACCTACCTTCCTAATTAAGACCCTCAACAAAATTGGAATAGATGGGAATTTCCTCAACATAGTCAAAAGTATATATGCAAAACCGAGAGCCAGTATAATTCTCAATGGAGAAAGACTAAAAGCATTTTCTATCTGAACAGGAACCAGACAAGGATGCCCATTGTCACCACTACTGTTCAATATTGCAATGGAAGTACTTGCTAGGGCAATATGAAAAGAGAAGGAAATAAAAGTCATCCTGATTGGTAAAAAGCTGGTTAAACAGCCACTTTACACAAATGATGTGATAGTACACAGAAACCCCCAAGGACTCAACAACAACAACAAAACACCCTATTACAGCTAGTAGATAAATGTAACAGAGTAGCAGGATACAAGATCAACATTCAAAAATCAGTGGGATTCCTCTGCATTAAAAAAGAGAATTCAGAAAAGGAAACCAAGAAAGCAATACCATTTACAATTGCCAACCACAAATTGAGATACTTGGGAGTGAATCTAACTAAAGATACGAAAGTCCTATACAAAAAAAACTACAGAAAAATTCTGCAAGATGCAATAAAAGACCTAAAGAAATGGGAAAATGTACCCTGTCTATGGATAGAAAGACTCAATATTGTGAAAATGACAATTCTACCAAAAGTAATCTTTATGTTCAATGCAATCTCAATACATATACCAAATTGATTCTTCAGGGAGATTGAAAGGGAGTGTCAAGTTTCTTTAGAGAGGAAAGAGATACAGAATAAACAAAGAACTTCTGAAAAACAAAAATGAAGTGGGAGACATAGCACTCCCTGACCTTAAATTCTACTACACAAAAGTAGTAAACAAAACATGATACTGGTGCAATGACAGGCACATAAACCAATGGAACATAATTGAGAACCCAGAAATGGACCTGCTTATCTACGGTCAACTAATATTCAACAAGGAAATAAAACCTATCCCATGAGGAAATGATAACGTCTTCAACAAATTGTGCTGGCAAAACTGAACTTGTATCTGTACCTGTAGAAAGCTGAAATAGGATCCACATCTCACACCAGACACAAAAATCAACTCAAGGTGGATCAAAGACCTTGAAATAAAGTCATAAAGCTCATAAGAGATAAACTAGGATAAAATTTAGAAGGCCTAGTATACAGTATAAAGGGACTGTGTCGAATACAGCTGGAGATGCACAATGTAGAGAGGATAAAATTGATGAATTTTAAAGATTAAATCTCAGTACTCATCAAAAACTTTTTCTAAAAGGGTGAAAAGAAAACCTACTGACTGGGAACAAACATTTGCAATTCCATCTCAGATAAGGGTCTCATAACTAAAGTTTACAGAAACCAAAAAGGTCTCCAAAGACATGGAAAAACTTTTCACAGAGGAGAACATTCTGATGGCCAACAGACACATGAAGAAATGCTCAAAATCGGGGGAGCTCTGGTGGCCTAATGGCAAGGTGCTGCAACTGCAGTCCCAGAGGCTGAAGGTTCGAATCCACCAGATGCTTTGCCGGGGAAGGAGGGGCAATCTCCCCCTGTACCAGTCAGATGTGATTTGACAGTACACGCACACGAAAATAACAAAATAAAAAAACAAACAAACAAACAAACAAAAAAAGAAATTCTATAAAAAAAAAAGAAATGCTCAAAATCACTGGCAATGAGAGAGATGCAAATTAAAACCACAATGAGATATCATCTTCCTCCAGTAGCAATGGAAAAGTTTAATAGTACAGTAAGTAATAAATATTGGAGAGAATATGGTGAAATAGGAACTTATACATTGTTGGTGGGATTGTAAGATGGTACAATCACTCTGGAAGCCAGTTTGGTATTTTCCCAAAACACTGAACATATAGCTTCTATATGACCCAGCTATTCAACTTCTTGGAATATATTTGAAGAAACTGAGAACTGAGGCACAAACAGAGACTTGTACACCAATATTCGTAGCAGTGTTACTCACCATAGCAAGAACATGGCAACAGCCGAAATACCCAATCACAATGGAATGGATTGAGGATATCAAGGGTATCATCAAGGAAGAGTGATAACGGTCATTGCAAAGACAGAGGAGGAAGAGAAAACCAAAATGGATGTCAGAAGATACTCTGAAAATTGCAATGAAGCACAAAAAAGCTTAAGAGAAGGAAGAATTCAAGATATTCAAGAGTTTAATAGAAGACTTCAAAAGGCAGCACGGGATGACAAAGTACAATATTACAATGAAATGTGCAAGGCGTTGGAGTCAGAAAATCAAAAGGGCCGAACTCGCTCAGCATTTCATAAGCTCAAGGAACTGAAGAACAAATTCAAACAATGAGTTGCTATAATCAAGGATGCTTTAGGGAGAATATTATCCAAGAATTATTAAAAGAAAATGGAAAGAATATACTGAGTCACTGTATCAAAAGAAATTGGCAGACACAGAAGAATTTAATGAAACAATGTATGAGCAAGAGCCTATGGTGATGAAGGAAGAAGTTCAAGCTGCTTTGAAAGAACTAGCAAAAAATAAGGCCCCAGGAATAGATGGTATACCAATTGACGTATTTCAGCTAACGGATGCTGCCCTGGATGTGCTCACCAAGTTGTGCCAAGAAATCTGGAGAACGACTACTTGGCCAACTGACTGGAAGAGATCTATATTTGTTCCCATACCAAAGAAGGGTGACCCAAAAGAGTGTGGAAACCATAGAACAATATCACTGATTTCACATGCAAGCAAGATTCTACTGAAGATTATAAAAAAATGACTGTCACAGCATTTCAGCAAAGAACTGCCAGAAGTCCAGGCTGGGCTTAGAAGGGGTCATGTTACTAGGGATATTGTAGCTAATGTTAGATGGATCTTAGCTGGGAGAAGGGAACACCAGAAGAATGTATATCTGTGTTTCATTGATTATGCAAAGGCAATTGACTGTGTGAATCATAACAAACTGTGGCTGACTCTGAGAAGAATCGGAATACCAGAACACTTGATCGTGCTAATGCGAAACCTATACTTGAACCAAGAGGTCAGAACAGCAAGGAAACACTGCATGGTTCAACATTGGGAAGGGCATATGACAGGGATGTGTCCTGTCTCCATACCTTTTCAATCTGTATGCAGAACAAATTATCTGGAACTCTGGGCTCTATGAGAAGAAATGTGGGGTCAAGATTGGTGGAAGATCTATCAACATTCTGTCTTATGCAGATGACACAACCCTGCTTGCTGAAAATGAGGAGGACCTGAAGCGTCTGCTGCAGAGGGTCAAGGACTGCATCCTCCAATATGGATTGAGACTCAATATCAAGAAGACAAAGATTCTCACCACTGGGCCAATTGGCAGCATCAGCATAGAGGGTGAAGAGATTGAGATTGTTCACAGCTTTAGTCTGATTGGCTCAACATTCTCAGCACCAGTATCCAGGAAATTCAAAGACATATTGCAATGGGAAAGTCTGCTCTTAGGAACCTCTCCAAAGTACTGAAGAGCAATGGTGTCTCTCTGGAGACTAAGGTGTGTCTGATACAGGCCATGGTCTTTGCTATCACTTGTTATGCATCAGAGAGTTGGACAATGACTAAGGAGGATAGAAGGAGAACTGATGCCTTTGAAGTGTGGTGCTGGAGAAGAGTATTGAATGTACCATGGACTGCTAGGAAAACAAACAGATTCACCTTGGAAAGGGTTAAACCAGGCTGCTC
Organism: Elephantulus edwardii; assembly: GCF_000299155.1. Lineage (NCBI taxonomy): Eukaryota > Metazoa > Chordata > Mammalia > Macroscelidea > Macroscelididae > Elephantulus > Elephantulus edwardii. The sequence continues at coordinate 1,122,970 of NW_006400143.1, forward strand.
CTTGGAGACAAGGATTCTGAGGCTCTATCTAACATACTTTGGGCATGTTTTAAGGAAGGACCGGTCCTTGGAGAGGGGCATCATAGGGTGGAGGGATAGCGCAAGAGGGAAGGCCCTCTATGATGTGGATTGATTCAGTGACTGGGGTAATCGGGATGGGTGTATTGGAGATGGTGCGATTGGTACAGGACAGAGCAGAGTTTAGGGTTCTTGTACAAAGGGTCGCTATGAGTCACAAGGGAGTCAATGGCACACAACAACTACAATAACACACAATGAAATACTACGCAGCATGCAGAAACAAAAATTTGTAAATTACTACCTTACATGAGAGATACTGTGCAGCATTATGCTAAGTTAATTCAGTCTCATAAATATAAATACTGTATAGGAACAGGGTCTTGGGCAGTTCTCCTTGCCAGAAGGAGCACGGTGGTGTGAGCGCAGCAATCGTGACAAGCTTTTGGAGTCGAGTGCTTTTCCAGGCATGTGTTTGACATGCAGGTTTTCTCTGTCCCCTGGAGCGAGGCAAGCTGGGTCTGGCGTACGGTTTGAGCCAGGAGGTGGCCTTAAGTCCAAAGGCAGTTGGGAGAGGAGGTGGCCATGTTCTCCCTGGTTGGCTCCTCCGAGGGTCTCGGGAAGTTCTCCTTGCCAGAAGGAGCATGGTGTTGTGAGTGCAGCAATCGTGGCAAGCTTTTGGAGTCGTCTACGACTCGACAGCACCAAACAACAATAACAACGACAACGACAAAGAGAGAGCTATGTTGACCTAGTGGAAAGGAAGTTATGCTAGCAAACCAAAGGTGGGTGATTTTCATCTGTGGCCCTTGGCCAAATTCAAATTGTTTTCCTGTCAAATATTCTTCTAGGTGGTATAGCACTGGCCTGTGCGTTGCTGTACAGAGGTATCTCTTGTGATGCTGAAGACTGTGACAGTGATGTGCCAGTTGTGGTAATGGGTACCCATGGTGGACAGTGTTGGCTGTCCACCTAAAACAATTAAAACAAGTCTGGAAGCAGGAGTGGCATCCACTTACGAAATAGCTTGCCTCTGGAAAAATCTATGTACAAACAGCATTCAGGTGGCTTATTCATAGGGTCGCTATGAGTCGTCTACACTTCAGTAGAACCAAACAACAACAACAGGAACATTATATTGTAAAGTATGTAGCAGGATCCAAAGGGGGGCACTTAAACACAATTTGATGGGTAGAGGGAGGGATTGGTAAAGGAAAGGGGGAAGGGCTGGTGTGAAAAACAATGTATATGAACTTTATAAACTTTGTAAATCAGTATAAAATGAAATTTAAAATAATAATAATACTTAAGACAGACCCTCAAAAAAAAAGAAAAAAACAAAAAAAATAATTGCAGTAACAGAGCTCTAAGACTTCAGTTATTAGAAATAAATTTCAATAGAACTTACAATAAAATTATGTAATTTTTAGTTTAAAAGAAAAGCCTAAAAATATCAGCGTTATAAGGAAACTGAGATAAAGAACTTCATTACCACATTCTAATAGTTCATTAGAAATTAAAAATATAATTATCAGAATGAAAAAGTAAACAATTTTAATAGCTGATTAAACACAGTTGAGAGAATTGTGAACTGCAAGATAAGATGGCAGAAAACTTTTTGTATATAAGTATAGGTATTTTAAATGTTAGGTAATATGGACATTGTCACAGGTATGGCACAGGAATATCACTGTTGATGCCAGCTGGATTTTGGCTGAAACCAGAGTACCAGATGGCTCCTTATTTATGTTCAATTGACCATAAAAAGATATTTGACTGCGTAGCAAGTTGTTATTAGTCATAACAAGTTATGGCTAACACTGAGTAGAATGGGAATCCCACAACTCTAAATTTTGTTCATGCAAAACCTATGTTTATATTAAGTTGTTATCAGAATAGAGCAAGAGAACACTGTATGGTTTAGAATCAAGAAAAGTGTGTGTCAGGGTTGTACCTTTTCTTCGTATCTGTTCAATTTGTATGCTGAGCATATAATTCAAGATTCTGGATTTTTTTTAAGTCTTATCATCAAATAGTATTTATTAAACACCCACACACTGCATTCACATGGCAGTGTGCATGGTACATTAGCAGCAGAATGCTGTATCTTCAACCATAAAAATACTTCATACTGTTGTTCTTGCTGTTGTTGTTACGTGCCGTGGAGTCCTCAGTGACTCATAGCGACCCTATGTACAACAGTCCTAAACTTCACTCTGTCCTGTGCCAATCACACTGTCTCCGAAAC
>NW_006400143.1:1126786-1128030 GCF_000299155.1 Elephantulus edwardii
TGTTCTTCAGTTCCTTGAGCTTAAGAAATGCTGAGCGAGTTCGGCCCCCTTTTGATTTCCCGACTCCAACTCTTTGCACATGTCATTGTAATATTTTGCTTTGTCATCCCATGCAGCCTTTTGAAATCTTCTATTCAACTCTTTAATGTCTTGAATTCTTCCTTGTTCTTTGGCTTCTCTGTGCTCCAGTGCAATTTTCAGAGTATCTTCTGACATCCATTTTGGTCTTTTCTTCCTCTTCTGTCTTTGTAATGACCATTTGCACTCTTCCTGGATGATACCCTTGATATCCTCCCACAACTCATCTGGCCTTCTCTCATTTGTGTTCCTGTTCCTGAGATGGTTCTGAAATTCAGGTGGGATAGACTCAATGTCATATTTTGGTTGCCTTGGATTTGGTGTAATTTTCCTCAGCTTCAGCTTGAATTTGCATATTATTAGTTGGTGGTCTGTTCCACAATAAGCTCCTGGCCTAGTTTGCACTGCTGATATTGAGCTTCTCCAGCGGTTTTTTCCACAGATGTAATCAATCTTATTCCTATGCATACCATCAGGTGAAATACAGGTATATAACCTGCGTTTATGTCTCTTAAAAAATGTATTTGCTATGAATAAGTCATTGATTGTGCAAAATTCGATCATTCTCTCTCCCGCTCCATTTCTGTCACCGAGTCCATGTTTTCCAACTACTGAATCTTCTCCTTTGTTCCCAACTTTTGCATTCCAGTCACCCATTATTATCAATGCATCTTGATCGCATGTTCGACCGGCTTGCTGAAAGCTGGGTAGCTTAGTGGCCAGTCTCACACCCTCCCATCTTCCCAGGTAATCGAAGACAGAAAAATCACGCGACATTCGTTCCAGAAGGCTGCTCAGATCACCTTTGCTCGGGAAACATTATGACTAAACTTCAGAGACATTGATCCCAACATAACGAACTACCTTCTGCTGATGTGATTTGAATCACAGAAGCCATGGAAGCTTCATATATATGTTATTAGATGGAGGGCTGCTCAAAGGGAGATAGATGTGAAGGGAGGGGGTAGAAGTGGATGGGTACCCTGGTGGATGGTGGAGCAGGGAAATAAGTGGGTAAGGATGCGTGTGAGAAAGGCAGGGACAACACTGACACTAAAGTTAACTCCGCAATAAGGGATATACCTTTAACTTGCTGGTCTGTCTAATACTTCTCTAAATCTGAACATTCACATTAAGACAGACTAGGAAGAAGGATTGGCCATCCA
>NW_006400143.1:1128370-1130512 GCF_000299155.1 Elephantulus edwardii
CAGTGAATACCACTATCATTCAAATATATGCACCAACAACCAGAGCCAAGGAAGAGGAGATAGAAGATTTTTACCAGCTTTTACAATCGGAGATGCATTGATAATAATGGGTGACTGGAATGCAAAAGTCAGGAACAAAGAAGAAGATTTATTAGTTGGAAAACATGGAACTATTTCATACTAGAATGCCAAATTATTGCTGCAGGTCATAAAGACTATTCTTTTGCTGTGAAAATTTCCATCATAGTTTTTGGTGTTTTTTGTTTTTTTTAAGAATAATGTGACATCAGGATTGAAGGAAGACTCTTCAACAACCTGTGTTAGGCAGCTGACACAACCTTGCTTGCTAAAAGTAAAGAGGACTTGAAATACTTGTTGCAGATGATCAAAGACTGCAGAATTCAACGTGAACTACATCTCAAGAACAACAAAAATCTTCACTCTGGAAATATACAACACCACGATAAGTAGAGACAATACTAAAGCTGTCAACGATTTGATCTTGCTTGAATACCTTGGTACCAACAATCAAGAAATCAAAGACCTATTGCACTGTGTAAAACTGCTGTCAAGGACCTCTCTAAGGAGCAATGACATCTGTTTAACGACTAGTAGACATCTGATTCAAGCCATGGTCTTTTCAACTAATTGTTTTACATCTAAAAGTTAGACAAAGACTAACGAAGAGAGAAGAAAAATTGATGGCTTTGAGCTGTAGTCCTGGAGAGGAGTACTGAATACCCATGGACTAACAAAAGAATAGATAAATATATCTTGGAGAAAGTGCAACCATTGTGCTCCTTGAAGGCAAGAAGAGTGAATCTTCCTCTCACGTATTTTGGGCATATGGTTAGGAGCAGCCATTATTTGGAAAAGGACATCAGTTTGGAAAAATGAAGGATCAGTCAAAGAGAGGAAGGTACTCAATGAGTTTCATTGAGAGAGTGACTGTAACAATGGATATTGTCCTCAGGTTAGGGCAAGGATTAGATTCATTGTTCATAGGGTCACTATGACTTGTAGTTGACTTAATGGCACCCAAAACCAACAACTAAACTTTGACATTGCAGCAGCCATAAACAGTAAGGAAACAAAGGGGTGTGGTTGTGCGACATGAAAACTATTTACAAAAGCAAGGAGTGGGACAAATTTGATTCATCGGCAATAGTTTGTTGACCCTGATCTGAATTAAACAGAGGAGGGAAAATAAGAAAGAATAGTAAGAAAAAAAAGAAGGTAGGAAAAATGTCTGAGATATATTTCATTAGAATTCCTGAAAGAGAGAAAAATGTTGAAGAGATGGCCAAGAATTTCCTCACACTAAAGAAAGATAATGATTCACTGATTTTAAAAATCCTATAAATCTTATGACAAACAAATGAAAAGATGTTTTTAAAACAAACTATCTTGTGAGTTTATATATTGCCTTTTATGTCCAAGCTTTGTTTCCTCAAATAGACTTTATCGAATAAAGAAGTTATAGCCCCTATTTTTCTGTAGTCTTCACCTAACCTTACCTATTTTTTTAGTACCCTCATCTGATGGTATACCAATTGACATATTTCAGCTAACAAATGCTGCCCTAGATGTGCTCACCAAGTTGTGCCAAGAAATCTGGAAAACAACCCTTTGGCAAACTGACTGGAAGAGATCTACATTTGTTCCCATTCCAAAGAAGGTGACCCAAAAGAGGGTGGAAACTACAGAACAATATCATTGATTTCACATGAAAGCAAGATTCTACTGAATATTATCCAAAAACGACTGGAACAGCACATCAGCAGAGAACTGCTGGAAGCCAAGACTGGAGTGCAGAGAAGCCAAAGCACAGGGAAGAATTCGAGATACTAAAGAGTTGAATAGAAGATTTCAAAAGTTCTGCATGGGATAACAAAGCAAAATATTACAATGAAATGTGCAAGGAGTTGGAGTCCGAAAATCAAAAGGGCTGAACTCGCTCAGCATATCTTAAGCTCAAGGAACTGAAGAACAAATTCAAACCTCGAGTTGCTATAATCAAGGATGCTTTTGGCAGAATGTTAAATGATCCAGAAAGTATTAAAAGAAGATGGAAAGAATATACTGAGTCACTTATCGAAAGGAATTGGAAGACACAGAAGAATTTCATGAAACAACATATGA
>NW_006400143.1:1132767-1137506 GCF_000299155.1 Elephantulus edwardii
ACTGCCAAGAAAACAAACAGATTCATCCTGGAGAGGGTTAAACCAGGCTACTCCTTGGAGGCAAGGATTCTGGGGCCTCGTCTGACATACTTTGGACATGTTGTAAGGAGAGATAGGTCCTTGGAGAGAGACATCATGCTTGGTAAGGTGGAGGGACAGCGCAGGAGGGGAAGACCCTCTATTAGGTGGATTGATTCAGTGACTGGGGTAATCGGGATGGGTGTGTCAGAGGCCATGGGATTGGGACAGGATAGAGCAGGGTTTAAGGCTGTTGTAAATAGGGTCGCTATGAGTCGCAAATGACTTGATGGCACATAACAACAACAACAACTTTATTTGGGAAGGGGAGGAGAAGTCTGGATCTTCCACCCTCAACCGGCAGGTCCCCACTAAGCTTGCTGCCAGTGCTAGGCATGCAAGAGGTGCCCTAGAACAAGAGGGAGAGGAGGTGGAGGAAGGTGCAGAACTTAGTCTGGTGTGCCCCCGCCCCCCCCCCACCCCGGCCAGGGGGCAGACTGTCAGTTAACATGTATAGAGAACAGGGAAGTTCAGGAGGTGCTGAAGTGTTGAGGTTTTCTCTACTATGACCTGGATCCTGGTTCCCCCCTCCAGGCCCCAGGGGATGCAGTCAGTGGTGTGAGCCACAGAAGGGTTGCCACGGTAGGTAGGGAGGTGTAAAGCTAGCCGCTAGCCACGCCCCGTGGAGGGCACATGCTGTGCAGCTGGATGTAGTTCCAAACCTGGGTCCTGAACCTTACTCCTTGTGTGTTGGCTCCTGGGCCCTACCCCATCCCAGCCACTAACTGGACTTCTTCTGGTGGGCGTCCCCATCATGCCCGTTCTTGTCTTCCTTGAAGAAGTGGGCCTGTGAGTCGCATGCTAACATCGACAGGAGCCCTGTGCTCGCGCTGACCGCTGGCAGCAAAGGAGGCTGCAGCCCCACAGGCAACAGGGTCAGAGGTAGGGATAGGGCCTGCAGCTGGGACAGCTGGTGGACTTGGACCTGTTGTCGGATGTTGGAGTTCAGCTCCTGAGCAGTGACCTGTTTCGCCCTCTTGATGGCCCCTAAGACTTGCTGTTGGTACTCCTGGGACAGGTAGGGAAGGACTTGTGCGCCGATGCCATTCAGCCTTTTAACAATTTCGGCCTGCTTATGCATCTCAATTTTCAAGCCATACTACATCTCGTAGTACATCCCATAGTGACGCTGCAGCTCCGACTTCTTACTGGCCAGCTTGTCACATTCGAGTTTCATGCTATGGTACTGGGCCTGCAGTAGCTGAAACTCGTCTTTGATTCAGTAGCACAAGTCCGAGGTAGTGAATTTGAGTTGCTGGGGGGAGGTGCAAAGAGCCAGAATGCCTGCTTTGTGGAAACATCTTGTCAGAGTGCCACATGGGCTGTGCCCGCGCTGTGCCCTAGGCTCCAGCTGCTCCTGGTGCCAGGCTCTGCACCTTTATATTGACTCCAATCCCTGCGCACCGCCCTTTTTTTTTCACTATGGCATCTAGTTTCTATTCACAAAGAAAAACCTCCAGCCCATCTTTTAATTTTTTAAAAAATTCCTGACATTACAAAACTAAACCGAAATGTATTAATATTCCACTCTTATGTATCTATGGCAAACAGGAAAAAAAAAATCATGAGCAAAAAATAAAACAACATAAAACAAAGCAACCAAAAACCGGTAGAAGCTTATAAAACTAAATATGGATCTCAGCATCAACAGCTGAACAGAGTAAGGAATTAAAACGCTTTAATTAAAAAATCATGAGTGGATGATAAAATGTAAAACTGAAAATTTACAAACTACTTAAAACCTGTACAAAAACTACACAAATGGATCATGAGTGGTGGCAAACAGCAGAAAGGTGCTCAGTGACAACTTCAGTGATTGATCGGTTGATTAATTTAGTTAGCATGACGTTAGTTAAAAAGCTTTGAATAGGAAGGAGGAAATCTGAACTGCATCGCAGACTCTAAAACTAACAAGCTACTAACAAGCTCTCCGGATTTCTGTTTCCTCGTTTATAAAATGGGTACAGTCATTAGATTTGCAATGTTCTGGGACCCCAAAGGAAATAGTACAAGTTCAAGAGTTAGGTATTCACGTCAGAAATAGGAGGAAAATAACCATACAGAGAAAAGTTCAGCTTGAACAAACTTGCTATTACAGGAGATGTGGTTTCTTTCTTGTTTTCTTTGGATGTGCTTATAGCATTTGTATGCTTTGTGGTAAAGAATGGAAGATAATTGGTGCTGGATTGTTGTTGTTGTTGTTTTGATGTGCCATCTTGTCACCTGTGACCCACAACAATCCTATGTACAGCACCTCTGAACCCTGCCCTATCCTGAGCCAGTATCACTAATTCCAACACACTAATCCCCATTGCCCCAGTCACTGTATCAATCCATCTCATCTAGGGTCTTCCCCTCCTACGTCGTCCCTCCAACCTTCGGAGCATGATGTCCTTCTCCAAAGACCAGTCTCTTCTGGCCACATGCTGCATAGAGGAGCCGTATATTTCTTTCTTTCTTCTTTTTTTTTTTTAAATTATGGCACCTTGTTTATTTTGTAACATAGTGATTGAGTTGAACATAAAGTAAAGTAACTGGTAACCCCTTCTTCCTGGATGAGTGAGCAGGTGATTAAGGATTGGTCTCAGCATGCTTAAACATTTCCAAATAAGCAATGGTTAGCTAGTACTTGTGTTTGAAATGATGCTGTGTTTTGATTGTGGCCCAAAACTTTGAATTGCTATGTGGCCATCTCCTTTCTTCTGTGACATTATCACCATTCAAGCATAAAAGATTTTGTACAATAATAGGTTGAGTATACTGCTTGCCCCCCCTTGATCTTCTTTGTATGGATCCAGTAGGGGGTTTTCATTGTTTTCATTTTGGGTGAGAGTTTTCTTTTTATTGGTTTTTAGCTGATGTTCATTAAGAGTAATGTGTACTCAGTTATTGTGCCACTAATGAAAGGAAATCCTATCTAAAAAGGTGTGTTTCTGTACCAGAGCTCTATCATACCATCCTTTGGACTCTTTATGGGAAAAGTAGAATCAAGTTTCAAATAATGCCTTTTTAATTGTATCCGCTAGTATTATAGATGTAGGGCCATACTGTATCATACCTCTGTGAATGTAAAATATCTTGTACTTGCTTTATGATATGTAATAGGGACTGTGCTATAACAGAGCTTTCTTCAAAACCTTCTTATTCTAGAATGTTTTCTTTCCAGATGATGATTGAGAAGCCTAAAAAAAATAGTGCCAGGTAAAACAACAGTCACAGAACTTTGCTGATTTCTGAGGTTTCGCTTTGTAATTTTTTTTTAATGGAGTGTGCTGGATATCTTTATTCATTTATCCCAATAACTGAAGAACATAGAAAAGCTGTTGCTGCTATTGATGCATAACACAAGGTGTGAGATATATATCCCCCTATATACACACACCCTAAATATACACACCCCCTATATACACATCCTCTATATACATACACACCCCCTATACACCCCCCATATATACACACCATAAATCTATATATATTTTTATATATTTATATATATTTTACATATATTTTATATATGTGTGTGTATATATGTATGTGTATGTATATATGTGTGTGGGTGTGTATACACAGTATGTGCATATACACACACCCCCATATACACACATACCATATATATATATATACACACACACACTCTCCCACATATACACACACACCCTCACATACACACACCCTATATATATGCACACACCCTATATCCCTATACATATGCACACACCCTATATACACACACTATATTTATACATAGTGCTCAGGCCATTCGTTCATAGGGTTGCTATGAGTCATCTAGGACTCGACAGCATTAAACAACAACAACAACAACATATTTATACATACACATTATATATACACACACATACATATACACACACACTCACATATATATATATACACACACACCATATAGATATATGTTGTTGTTGCTGTTATGTGCCATTGAGTCGCTTGCGACTCATAGCGACCCTATGTACAAAAGCCCTAAAAGCCATTCTATCCTGTGCCAAACTAGCCATCTCAAATACATTCACACCACTCCAGTCACAGAATCGATCCATCTCATCGAAGGTCTTCCTCTCCTGTATCGCCCCTCTACCCTGCAAAACATGATGTCTCTCTCCAAGGAACTCCTTGCAACATGCCCAAAGTATGTCAAATGAAGCTTCAGAATCCTTGACTCCAAGGAGCATTCCGGCTTCACCTTCTCCAGGACTAACCTGCTTGTTCTCCTAGCAGTACAACAGTGTAGTCAACACTCTCCCCCAGCACCACAGCTCAAAGGCAGCAATTCTCTTTCCTGACCAACTCTCTGATGCATAGCACATAATTGTGAAGACTATAGCCAAGATCAGGCGTACCTTAGTCTCCAGTCTGACGTCATTGCTCTTCAGTATTCTTGAGGGGTCCCTCACAGCTGGCTTTCCCAATGCAATTCATCTCTTGATTTCCTGGCTGCTGTTACCAACAGTGTTGACTGTGGATCCAACTAAACAAAAACTGTTAACTATCTCAGTCTCTTCACCATCCATACTGATGCTGCCAATTGGCCCAGTGGTGAGAATCTTTGTTTTCTTGATATTGACCTTCAATTCATATTGAAGGTTGCAATCCTTGACATTCTTCAGCAAGTGCTTCAGGTCCTCCTCAGTTTCAGCGAAGCAGGG
>NW_006400143.1:1138193-1144035 GCF_000299155.1 Elephantulus edwardii
ATGTACACACACCACATATATATACACACCCCACACATATACACACACCACATATATTTACACACACATACACACACCCATATATATACACACAACCCATATATATACACACCCCATGTATATATACATACACCATACATACTCACACACTATATGTATACACACACTATATGTGTGTGTGTGTATAATCAACGTATATATAAATAATGTATATATAAAACCAATGTGTATATATATAAAAACAACCTATATATAAACCCAACATATATATAAAACCTGGGAAGCTGGAGTGGCATCCACTTCCGTAAATAGCTTGCCTCCAGAAACCCTATGAACCTGGAGAAAGGATGAAAGTCACGCAAGTGCTGTGGACTTTTGGTCACTATGAGTTGCCTAGGGCTCGACAGCACTTAACAACATAGAGAGAGACAAGTTGGCCTAGAGGACTGAAGGTGATGCTATCAAGCCATAGGTGGGTGACTCTAATCTGTGGCCTTAAGGTCTGTCTTTAATTGTTTTTGTTGAAACATACTTCTAGGTTGCATAGTCCTGGTGTACCCACTTACCATACAGAGGTTATTCGTGGCCCTTGGTAAACTGAACACTGTGACACTGACGTGTCAAATGCGATAATGGTTACCCATGGTGGTGCTCCCCAGTTAAAACAAGCTTGGAAGCAGGACTGGCATCCACTTCCGTAAATAACTTGCCTCCAAAACCCCTATGAACCTGGAGAAAGGATGAAAGTCATGAAAGTGCTGAGGACTTTGGTTCATAGGGTCGCTATGAGTTGCCTACAACTCAACGGCACTTAACAACAACAACAACAACAACATATATAAAACCAACCTACTTTGAAGATTGCACTGGAGAGCAGAGAAGCCAAAGCACAAGGAAGAATTCAAGATACTAAAGAGCTTAAAAGAAGATTCCAAAAGACAGCACGGGATGACAAAGCAAATATTATAATGAAATGTGCCAGGAGCTGGATTCGAAAATGAAAAGGGCTGAACTCATTCAGCATTTCTTAAGCTCAAGGAACTGAAGAACAAATTGAAACCTCGAGTTGCCATAATCAAGGATGCTTTAGGTAGAATATTAAATGATCCAAGAAGTATTAAAAGAAGATGGAAAGAATATACTGAGTCACTGTATCAAAAGGAATTGGCAGACACAGAAGAATTTCATGAAACAACGTATGAGCAAGAGCATATGGTAATGAAGGAAGAAGTTCAAGCTGCTTTGAAAGAACTAGCAAAAAATAAGGCCCCAGGAATAGATGGTATACCAATTGACATATTTCACCTAACAGATGCTGCCCTGGATGTGCTCACAAAGTTGTGCCAAATAATCTGGAGAACACCTACTTGGCCAACTGACTGGAAGAGATCTATATTTGTTCCCATCCCAAAAAAGGGTGACCCAAAAGAGTGTGGAAACTATAGAACAATATCACTGATTTCACATGCAAGCAAGATTCTACTGAAGATTATCCAAAAAATGACTGTCACAGCATTTCAGCAGAGAACTGCCAGAAGTCCAGACTGGATTTAGAAGGGGTCATGGTACTAGAGATAGTGTATCTAATTTTAGATGGATTTTAGCTGAGAGCAGGGAACACCAGAAGAATGTATATCTGTGCATTTGACTGTGTGGACCACAACAAACTGTGGCTGACTGAGAAGAATGTGAATCCCAGAACACTTGATCATTCTAATGTGACACTTACTTGGACCATGAAGCAGTCATCAGAACAGAGTAGCGAAAAACTGCATGGTTCAAAATTGGGAAAGGTGTATGCCATGGATGTGTCCTATCTCCATACCTTTTCAACCTGTATGCAGAACAGATCTATGAGGAGAAGTGTGGCATCAGGATTGGTGGAAGATTATTAACAGTGTGCGTTATACAGATGATACAACCCTGCTTGCTGAAACTGAGGAGGACCTGAAGTGCTTGCTGCAGAGAGCCAAGGACTGCAGCCTCCAATATGTATTGAGGCTCAATGTCAAGAAGATAAAGATTCTCACCACTGGGCTAATTGGCAGCATCAGGATGGATGGTGAAGGGATTGAGATTGTTCACAGCTTTAGTTTGCTTGGCTCCACAGTCAACACTTTCAGTACCAGTAGCCAGGAAATTAAAAGACGTATTGCCATGGGAAAGTCTGATGTTAGGGACCTCTCCAGGGTATTGAAGAGCAATGGTGTCTCTCTGGAGACTAAGGTGCCTCTGTTAGAGGCTATGGTCTTTGCTATCACTTGTAATGCATCAGAGAGTTGGACAATGACTCAGGAGGATAGAAGAAGAATTGATGCCTTTGAGCTGTGGTGCTGGAGAAGAGTGTTGAATATACCATGGACTGCCAAGAAAACAATCAGATTCATCCTGGAGAGGGTTAAACCGGAGGCAAGGATTCTGAGGCTCCATCTAACATACTTTGGACATGTTGTGAGGAGGGACCGGTCCTTGGAGAGGGACATCATGCTTGGTAGGGTGGAGGGACTGTGCAAGAAGGGAAGACCCTCTATGAGGTGGATTGATTCAGTGACTGGGGTAATCAGGATGGGTGTGTCAGAGGAAGTGCAATTGGCACAGGATAAAGCAGTGCTGTTGTACAAAGGGTCACTATGAGTTGCAAGTGACTCGACAGCACACAACAACAACAACAACATATATATATAATATTTGGAAACAGGAGTGACATCCACTTCCTAAAAAGCACGTGTCTGGAAACTCTATAAACTTTGATAAATATTGATAGTTATAGAAAAGCTTCAGGCCTCTTGTTCATAGGTTTGCTATGAGTTGTACTTGACTGTTGACAAACAACAACAATGTGTGTGAGTGTGTGTGTGTGTTGTTCTTGTTATGTGCTGTCTAGTTGAACACGACTCATAGTGAAAACTATGGAAAAAAGATCTGAACTCTATTCTCTCTTGTGCCATCCTCATACTTGCCAATACACAAGAGCCCATTGTGACAATCACTGTGTCAGTCTACTTGGTTGAGGGTCTTCCTCTCCTTTGCTGACCCTCCACCCTTACCAGCATCCTGTTCCTCTCCAAGGAATAGCCTCTCCTAGCAACATGACCAAAGTGAATCTCATCATTCTTGCCTCCAAAGAGCCGACTGAACCCTCTCCAAGTCATGTCCCTTTGTTTTTTTGACCATCCAAGGAACATTCAGTCCTCTTCTCCAATACCTCATGCGAAGGTATCAATTCTCTTTCTATCATCCTTATTCATTATAAGGCTCTCAGATGCATAGTAAGTGATTAGAAAGACCATAGCGTGAATTAGACACACATTAGTCCTAACACTGACATCATTACTACTCAATAATTTGGAGTGGTTCCTAACTGCATATTTTCACAGTACAGTGTGTCTCCTGATTTCCTGGCCGCTGGAACCAAGAGTGTTAATTGTGGATCCAAGCAAGATGAAACTGCTGACAGTTTTAATCTCTTCTCCATGCATCATGATATTGTTTATTGGTCCGGGGTAAGAATCTTTGCTTTCATCCCAATACAAATACCAATTTCATTCTTCAATGAGATGGAAAAGGCAACCTCCAATTTCATTTGCAATGGAAAGAGGCCCAGAATAAACAAAGCACTCCTTAAAAAGAGAAACAAGGTAGGCAGCATCACACTCCCCGATTTCGAATCCTACTACACTGCCGTGGTGGTCAAGACAGTGTGGTACTGGTACAATGACAGACACAGAGATCAATGGAATAGAATCGAGAATCCAGAAATCAGCCCTTCTACCTATGGTCAAGTGATTTTTGACAATAAAATGAAATCAGTTAAGTGTGGAAATGACAGGCTTCTTAACAAATGGTGCTGACAAAATTGGAAAACTGTCTGCAGAAAACTCAAGCAAGACCCACACCTCAATCCATACACAAAAACCAGTTCAAAGTGGATTATGGACCTAGGACTAAAACTAAGGACTATAAACTTCATTAAAGAAAAGCTTGGAAGAATTCTAGAAGTCCTAATCCATAACACAAACAGTCTTCCAAGCATCCTGAAAAATCTACAACCAGGAGAGGTTAAAATAGATGAATGGGACCTTCTAAGAATCAGATCTCTATGCACATCCAAAAAACTTCTCCAGCAGGATAAAAAGGGAATCCACAGACTGTGAAAAAAATATTTGGTAATGACATTTCAGACAAGGGACTTTTATCTGGAGTTTATAAAATAATCGAGCACCACAACACGATAAAGGTAAATAACCCAATTGAAAAACGGGCACTGGGTATGAACAGACACTTCACCAAAGAAGACATTCAGATGGCAAACAAACACATGAAGAAATGTTCAAAATCCCTAGCTCTAAGAGAGATGCAAAACAAAACTTATGAGATACCATCCCACCTCAGTAAGAATAGCAAAATTTAGCAGAACAGGAAACATCAAATGCTGGCGAGGTTGTGGAGAAACTGGAACCCTTATTCACTGTTGGTGGAAATGTAAAATGTTGCAACCACTATGGAAGGCTGTATGGAGCTTTCTCAAAAAGCTGCAAATGGAGATCCCATTTGACCCAGCAATTCCACTACTGGGAATTTACCCTAAAGAAACCATAACTGTCACCCAAGCAATAAACACACCCATGTTTATTGTGGCTTCATTCACAATAGCAAAGAGCTGGAAACAACCCAAGTGCCCATCAAAAGATGAATGGATAGAGAAATTCTGATATATTCACACAATGAAATACTATGCAGCATTGAAAAAAACATTGAAAAGGAACTCATGAAATATTAGGAAAAATGGATGACCCTGTAGAACATTATGCTGAGTGAAATGTCTCAGTCACAAAAGGAAAAATATTGCATATGTCCACTGTTTTAAAACGGGACTGACATCAGGGTTGAGGGAAGACAGAAAAGGAGGGGAGGAATGATGTATGTTTGCATTGAAACAGATGAGGGAAAGAACTATGTATAAGGGATATATGAATTGGTATTCTTGTCATTACAGAAGTTCAGAGTGAAGGCTGCATGGTGGAGTGGACTTGGGGCATGGAGGGGGAGAGATTGCATAACAATGAAAGATTTTCTTTCTTTTCAAAGAGAAAGTGAATTGGGAAGGGGTTAGGAAGAAAAGTGCAACAGTGAAAGACTGGAAATCCTAAGTCTCTGTAAATTTTCATTAAAATTAATTTAATAAGGGGAGCTCTGGTGGCCTAGTGGTAACGAGTTGCAACTACAATCCCAGAGGTGCACGGTTCGAATCCACCAGATGGTGGATTCTGCTGGGGAAGGAGGGACAATCTCCTCCTGTACCAGTAAGATCTGATTTGATGGTATACTCACACAAAAATAATAAAAAAATAATTTAATAAAAAATAAAAAAAGAATCTTTCCTTTCTTGACAATAAAACGTAATCCATACTGTAGGTTACATTTATTGATCTTCTGCAACAAGTGATTCAAGTCCTCCTCACTTTCAGCAAGCAAGGTTGTGTCATCTGCATAACACATGTTATTGATAAATCTCCCTCTAATCCTGATGCCACACTCCTTCTCATAGATTCCAGCTTCTAGAATAATTAGTTTAGTGTACACATTGAATAGGTATGGAGAAAGAATACAACCCTGCCACACTCCCTTCTCAATTTCAAACCAAGCAGTGTACCCTGGTCCAGGTCCAGGTTCCACAGGAGCTCAAGTAAGTACTCTGGGACTCCCATTCCTTTCAATATCAGCCTTGTTGTGATCTTCACAGTCAAATGCCTTTGCTTAGTCAATAAAGCACAAACAGACATTCTTCTGATATTTATTTCTTTTTGCCAGGATCCATATGTGTGTGCATGTGTATATGTAT
>NW_006400143.1:1144135-1153944 GCF_000299155.1 Elephantulus edwardii
ATTTGAATTTTTTTTTATTTTGAAACTAGTGTGCTGTCAGCTTTGGAAAAAGTATTCTAGTTGTACTGTGTTGAGTTAGCATTGTACAGAAATTAACAGCCATATTTGTCTATTGTTGTTATGAGCCATCAAATTGTCTGTGACCCATAACGACCCTACATACACGAGCCATTGATCCTGCTTTGTCCTGAACCAGTATCACTAATTTCAACACATCAGTCCCCATTGTCCCAGTTACTGTAACAATCCATCTCATCCAGGGTCTTCCTCTCCTGTGCTGTCTCTCCACCCTTCCAAGCATGATGTCCTTCTCTAAGGACCAGTCTCTCCTGGCCATGTGCCCAAAGTATGTGAGATAGACCTTCAAAATCCTAACCTCCAAGAAGAAACTAGTTTCATCCTCTCCAGGAAAGACCTGTTTATTCTCTTGGCAGTCCCTGCTATTTTCAGGACTTCTCCAGTACCAAAATGCAAAGGCAATGATTTTTCTTCTGTCATCCTCAGTCATTCTCCAGCTCTCTGATGCAGAGCAAGTAATTGTGAAGACTGTGGCCTGGCTTAGGAACATCTTAGCCTCTAGACTGACATCGTTGCATTTCAGTACTCTGGAGAGCGTCCCTAACAGCAGCAGATTTTCCCAATGCAATTATTTTTTTTATTTCCTGACTGTTGGTGCCAAAAGTGTTGATTGTGGAGGCAAGCTAGCTATGATTGTTAACAATCTCAATATTTTCTCCATCTATCATCGTACTGCCATTTGACCCAGTGGTGAAAGTCTTTATTGTCTTATGTTGAGCT
Organism: Elephantulus edwardii; assembly: GCF_000299155.1. Lineage (NCBI taxonomy): Eukaryota > Metazoa > Chordata > Mammalia > Macroscelidea > Macroscelididae > Elephantulus > Elephantulus edwardii. The sequence goes on from NW_006400143.1 coordinate 1,144,934, forward strand.
TCAATTAATTTTGAAGCCTACATGTTAAGCTTATTTTTTCCCACTTTGTGCATGGTTGACACATTGTTTTAAATAAGTAAGATTATCTATTTGAGTTTGATTATAGAAACTAATATTCTCTAAATTGGAAAAAATAGGTTCAATATTTCAAAAAGCCACCAAAAGCTATGCTTTTAATATAAATTTGCATATTAATAATTTATCAAAATATACATTAATGAGTAATAATGATAGAAATAATAAAAAGATTATTTAATGGTGAAAACATTTAAAGCTACTTTTAAAATTGTAGGATTCATTATCCCCTTTTATTATGCCTAGGAGAAAAGGTGTATGATAGACTAACACAAAGAACTTAAAGTTAGATAAACTTGAGTTTAATTCCCATCTTTTCTACTTTCTATGTCAAGTTGAGCAAGTTCTTTAACTTTCTAAGCTCATCCTTTCATCTGCATAAATAGACATGTCCATAATGCTTATTTCACAGAGTTATTATAAGATTGAATTAATTCAGAAATACACGGAGAGTCTTCAATATATTGTCTGGTACAAAGCCAGCTATTACTGGGGAGGATGTGTCTTTGGGATAATGCAAATACTTAAGTGCTTGGCCGCTAATCAAAAGTTTGGCAATATCAGTCTACTCAGAAGCGTCGCAGAAAAAGCCTGGCAACCTATTTCTGAAAAGTGACTCAATAAAAACCCTATAAAGCACAGTACACAAATTCAGATAGGAATGCCACAAGTCAACATCAATTCAATGATAACTCTTGGGGAAATTTGTAATATCACTAAGAATAGGTGTGGGATAAGATAGACAGTGAAAGCCAAGGAAAAAAAGGATAGGTAGAGTAACAAACATTTCTCTTTGAAATGGCCTGTTTCTTAGGTTAAAAAAGGATTCTAGCAGGCTCAGAACAGTGTTTTGGCTACAGGCATTTGGCTGATGTGTTTACAGCATTAATTGTTGCTTACCTTATATTAGAGAACATTGTTATTGTTGTTAGGTGCCATCAAATCTGGTAAGACTCAGGTGACCCTATGAATAATAGATCTGAACCTTGCTTTAAAACCTGCACCATCTTCACCATCTCTGATAGGCTCAAGGTCATTGTTATAGTCGCTGTGTCAGTCATTTTCTTTTTCTGACTTACCTAGCAGAACATCTTTTTCCAAGGACTGCTCTCTCCTGACAACATGCCCAAAGTATGTGAGACAAACTTTCACCATCTCTGCTCTGTGAAGCACTTTGGTTGTACTTCCTCCGGACAGACTTTGTTGTTCTGGCAGTCCATGGGATATTCAGTACTCTTTCTTTTTTTTTTTTTTTTTTTTTTGTTCAGTACTCTTTCTTAACACCACAATTCAAAGGCATCATTTCTTCTGTCATCCTTATTTGCTGTCTAACTTTCAGATGCATATGAAGTAACTGAAAAGATCATAGCTTGTATCAGTCACAAGTTAGTCTTTGAATTGACATCCTTGCTCTTTAGCACTTTGGACAGATCCTTGGCAGCAGATTTTCCCAACACAGCACATCTTTTGATTTCTTGACTGTTGTTTCTGTGGGTGTAGATTGTGAATCCAAGTAAAATGAAATCTTTGACAACTTCAATAGTCTCTCCATCTATCCTGTTGTTATCTATTGGTCTAGTGGTAGGCATTTTTATTGTAAGCCCAGGGAATTACAGTTATTCCAAACCCAGCTCTCTTATTTCTGCATGCAACTAGATCGTCTGGAGGGCTTGTCAAATGCCAATTGTAAAAATATGTATGGATTATTGAATGAAAAACCAATATGTTTTGTAAACTTTTAGTCAAGTAACAATAAAAGAATAATCTTAAAAGATCAGTTCTCAGCCAAAGGTCAGAAATTTGAGGCCAAACATCAGAGAAATTGCATTTGGAAAACTGCATCTCTACATTTTCAATTAGCCACAGAAACCACTGCTCTGAGATATTCTGTAAAAATAATTTCTACCTCAAGTAGAGCAGTAACAAGGAAACCGAGTAGAATGCTACAATGCTTCCTTGGAGAAAAGTGTTACAAGAGAAGCTGGCATGCATATAATCAGGAACGAGGTATGAGGTAAAGAGAATAGTGAGCACAGAGGGTGAGCACAATGGGTGAACGAGGCAGGCTGGTCCCTGGGTATCCCCTCATAGTGGGGTCAACGGACAGGAAGAGGACCCACCACCTCTTTGTGACTGCCTGCTGAGGAAATCATCCCTTAAAGTCTTAGGATGTGGAATACTGGTCAAGCAGAAACTGAAGCAGAGCCCTATGGATGCAGAGGCCTCTTAAGGAGATTCAAGGAAAGTAAGCAATCAGCCTCCAGTTTTGGTTTTATCTGCAATTTCTTTGAAAGCTTCTAGACTAACTTGTTTTTCTACTTCCACTAATCCAAATAGTTGTTAAAGTTGTTATTGTTGTTAAATACTGTTGAGAGGAAACTGACCCATAGCTGACCTTTCAGCATGTTTGCTGAAACATTTAACCGCATGAGAGGAGAGTGCCATCTTTCTTCCACACAGCAGCTGGTGGATTCGAACCGTGTGCCTTGGGGAACCACAGCTCAGCTTTTTACCACTAGGCCACAAGAACTTCCTAATCCAAATAGAGGCTATTACTTATGTGACCTTGGGAGTGTTGACGGTGTTGAGAGCCGTATTTCCATGTCTTGTTTAAAATGTAGAAATTCAGTTTTCTAAACTATTCAGTTTAGAATAATGACAGTGATGATGTTAATGTTGCTTAGCACCTGCTACAGTGGTATCTGGTATCCAGCCCTGAAGAAGAGCAACACGACCACACAAGTGAAAGTAACCATTTGCCGAAGTGCCCATTTCACTGCCTAGACTACCTTCCTTTATTTTTTCTCTGCTCATCAGTCTACTTTTAAACTCTCCTCTGGTGAGTAAGGGCCTGATGATAGGAAAGACAAATATTGGATAGCTTGGTTGATCATCAATTGTATGAAACAAACCTTGTTTGCCTCTCCTAAATCTTATTTTGATGATCATTGCAGGTCTAGGTAATATTGAGAGAAAATTCTCAGCCCAGTACTTTACTCTCATTTCTAGCCATTAGAGTTGCTGTATTTCACATTTTCACTGTGGGATATATGTTTCTGAGCCATACTTGGGGAGGAAATGTTCCTGCACTGAAATATGAAGTGAGCCTTATGACTTCTTAACCTATTTTCAGCTTCAGTCCTTATCAGAAATTTAATCCAACATAAGGATTTTAAAGCTTAACAAAGAAAATCAGGAGTGAATGTTGTAAAGTCTCCAGCCAGAGTCTATTTTAATTTAAGATAGCTGAAATGAAGTTATAATTCATGAATGTTCATAGTAGAGGGGTGGATAGGGTCTGGGCTATCAAATGATGATAGAAATATCAAGAAGGAAATTTAGTTGTAATGATTTTGTTCCACTCTCTTCATTTCCAGTTTGTTTATAGGCACAGCCTTGATTTCCATGCCCTGTTATTCACAAAGGAGCTCTGGTGATGCAGTCTGTGGGGACTTGGATTAAGTCCATCAGTGACTCTATGGGAGGAAGATGGGAAATATCCTTCTCTGTGATTTATAGCTTCGGAAACCAAATGCATGGTCAGCTATGAGACAGAGACAACCCAATGTTAATGAGGGTTTTGGTTAAAGGGGACAGGTCACTAGATTCTACAGTTTGATCAAAAGTATAATCAAGATTCATTAATAATTACTTTTTTAATTTGGAACGTGCAAACAGAAAAGATGAATTGTTGGAAATTTGGACTTGATCATGGAAATGAATATTCATAAGATGACATCATAGCAACTGATATGAAGAAAGAAAAAGTTATTAAAAGAAAGAGCAAAAAGTAAGATTCCAGGAATACTGATTCCAATGTTTCTACGAACAGATCCAACTGTAGGTGTATTCACCTGTCTTTGTGCCAAGAAATTTGAAAGATAGCTATGTGGCCAATCGACCAGAAGAGATTCACATTTACACTCATTCAAAACAAAACTGATTGTGGAAATTATCAAGCAATATCAGTAATGTCACATACAAGTAAAATATTGCAGAACATTTCAAAATGGCTGAAACAGTATATGAACAAGAGACTAAATGCCAGAAATTCAAACCAAATTCAATGAAACATATAATTGCTCATGCCAGATGGATCTTAGAAGAAAGCAGAGAATATCAGAAAGAGGTTTCTTGTCTTATGGACTTACAATTGTATTCGACTGTGTGAATCATAATATGTTATGAATAACACTGAGAAGGGTGGAATTTCTAGAACCTGTAACTTAGGTCAAAAAACAGTTGTCTAAACAGAAGAAGAAACACTGCATAGTTTGAAATCAGAAAATGTGTATATCAGGATTGCAACCATTCACCATGATTATTCATTTTGTATGTTTAGAAAAAGAATCTAAGAAGTTGGCTATGTGAGGAAGAGTGTGGTATCAAAATTTGAGGAAAACTTATCAGCAACCTCTGATGTGCAGATGACATAAACATAATTACTGAAGATGAAGAAGACTTAAAGAATTTATTGAAGAAGATCAAAGACTAGCCATCAGAATGAATTACAGCTCAGTAAAATGATTGTTTTTCACAACCAGAACAAAAGACAAAATCAAGCTTAATGGAGAAAACGTTAAAGTTTCCAAATATTTCATTTTACTTGGAACCACAATCATAAACCTGAGAAAATAGCAATCAAGAAATAAAACTATATATTTAATTAGATAAACTTGCTGCCAATGACTCTTAAAATGCTAAAAAGCAAGAGCATCACTTTAAAGACTGTTTTGCCTGACCTTAGTCATCCAAGGTATATTCAGTTGCTTTTAAAAGCATATGAAAGTTGAACAATGAATAAAGATGATCAAAAAGAAAAGGTCAAAGAAGAATTAATTACTTTAAATCAAAGGAAAATAATCTTGAAATTATCATGTACTTATAAAAGGAAAAAAATCTGTCTTAGAAGAATTGCTCAGAAAGTGATCCTTACAGGAGTGGAAGATGCCACTTCATGACATACTTTGAGCATATTATAAAGAAGGACTAGTGCTTAGAAAAGGATATAATGCTTGAGAAAGTGGAGGATCAGCAAAGGAAAAAAACACTCTTAATGTTATGGATTGGTGCAGTGATTGAAAAAAATTATTCTCAGCACCATACAAATTGTAAAGATGGTACAGGATCAAATAGTTTTCATTCTCATCTATGACTTGGAACAACAGCAAGATGTTTACTTCCACTTTAGCTTTAGATTTGCAAAAAAGAGGTAAATAGTAATCAATTTTTACTTAGGAATATTGCTTACATCTGGATATATTGCTTCCAAATGATTGGTGGAAAATGGTCTGAATTTGTGATCTTGTTATTGTTGCTTTGTACTCTTGAGTCAGAACCAACACATACCTGATCCTCCAGTAAGTTTTCAGAGGCAGTAAATCACACAGGAGGTGATTTCTCATCTTTCTTCTAAAGAGTAGCTGGTCGATTTCTATCATATACCTTTGAATTGGCAGCAAATAAGAATTGGACACATTTCAAAGACTTATGTTCAGAATCACCATTCTCATTAGTCTAGAACTAAGGTCATATACTCTCATCACTGAAAGTTCCAAAGCATTAGGATCTTGGAAATGACCTGGCTCAATTAAAGAATTCCTCCTACATTAAGTCTGAAAATTGAGAAATATCAGAATTTAAAAAAACAAAAAACAAACAAACAAACCCACACAGGAATTTGCCTAAATCTTCATTTCTACAACAGGAAACTCTCCAAAATCTCCCATGTCTTTACACACTATAGCCTCAGTCTGCTCTATATAGCTATGGCTCTTAAAAACATATACATAAATTCAAAGGCTGAAGAAAGCAAAGCAAATTTTTTTTCTATAATTATATTTTATTAATTTTCATAAACATTTGCAGAGATTTTGGGCTTCCACTCATTCATTGTTGCACTATTCTCTCTACCGTCCTCCCAGTTTGTTCTTGTCCAAATGCCACAGTGCTTGTCAAAGCCAGTTCTGATTAATCTTCTTTGTCAGTGTATCCTTTGCCATTCCCTATCACTCCTCCCTGAGAGAGACTTCACCCTGAGTCATAAGGAAAAGGGGACGGCGTATTCTCTTAGCTACTTCCTACTGAAAAGGGACGCTGTGGGTTTCAGGGTGAAGATCTTCTCTCACTACTCTAAAGGGCCCCTTTGGCAGTAGGAAACACATAGACTATTATGGAGATTGATTTTGGAATTCAGATGCACTCTTATTGATTGTGCTTGGCTGTACATGTACATATCCTTCAAGATGTATCATGGGGGTGTTGCAACCTAGAAGACACAAATTTGACTAACAAGTTATAAGTACATGAGTCCAAAAATTATGGAAAAGTAAAAGAAAAGATTCTTTCATTGTTTTACAAACCCTCCCCCAGGTCCCCTCCACCATGCAGCCCTCGCTCTAGTCTCCTGTGATGACAGAAATACCCAGTTACATCTCTCTTTTAAACGGTTCTCTCCCTCCTCTGTTTCAGTGCAGTATACATTATTGAACCCATCTTACTCAGTCTCTCCCCAACCCCAAGGACAGTCCCATTCTACAACAGTGGCATCATGTAATATTTGTCCTTTTGTGACTGGGATATTTCACTCAGCATAATGTTCTCCAGAGTCAACCATTTTGAATAATATTGCATGAGTTCCTTGTTTTTTAATGCAACATAGTATTCCATTGTGCGAATATACCACAGCTTCTCTAGCCATTCGTTTGTTGATGGGCACTTAGGTTGTTTCCAACTCCTTGCTATTGTGAACAAAGCTGCAATAAACATGGGTGTGCATATATCTGCTTGGATGTCAGCTATGGTCTCTTCAGGGTATATTCCTAGTAGTGGAATTGCTGGGTCAAATGGTATCTCTATTTGCAACTTTTTGAGAAAGCGCCATACTGCTTTCCACAGGGGCTGCACCATTTTACACTCCCACCTACAGTGAATCAAGGTTCAAAATTTTTAAATTAAAAAAAATTACCTAGTGGAAGAATGATTATTTGTATATATTTAAGGTATGCGGGAAGCTCTAGTAACTTAGTAAGAAGTTGGGATGCCAACCCAAAGGCAGACCAGCTGTTCTGGGGAAGAAAGATGGGAAATCTCTTACGTGAGTTACAGCCTCTGAACACCTGCTAGAGGACCAATTGATTATCACCTGACATCACAAAACAAAAGTACAAGTTGGAAGTAGAATTGAAATATTTTGCAATGGAGAAAAAGGATTTTAGTAATTGGTTATTTGTTGTTATTGTTGTTGTTACTTTCTGTCAACTCATAGCGACCCTATGAAAAACAGCTTTGAACCCTACCCTATCCTGAGCCAGTCTCACTGCCTTCAACATACCTACCCCCATTACCCCAGTTACTGTGTAAATCCATCTCATCTGGGATATTCCTGTCCTATACCGACCTTCCACCTTTCCAACCAAAATGTCCTTCTCCAAGGACTGATTTCTCCTGGCAGCATGCCCGCAGTATGAAAGATGTAACTTTAAAATCCTTTCTTCCAAGGAGAAACTTGATTTCACCCTCCCCAGCAGAGACTTGTTTGTTCTCTTGGCAGTCCATGGTATGTTCAATACTCTTCTCTAGAGCCACATTTCAAAGGCTCGATTCATCTTCTGTCTTCCTTAGTCCTTGTCTAGCTCTCCAATGCATAGCAAGTAATTGCAAAGAGCATTGGGATCAGGATCAGATGCACCTTAGGCTCTAGACTGGCATTGTTGCTCTTCAGCCCTCTGGAGAGCTCCCTGACAGCAGTTTTACCCAGTAAAATCTGTCTTTTGATTTCCTGACTACTGATGCCAAGAGTGATGATTATGGATCTGAGGAAGTTGAAATTGTTAAAAATCTCAATCTCTTCTCCATTTTCATGATGCTACCAATTAGCTCAGGGGTGAGAATCTTTTTTTTCTTGATTTTAAGCTGCAATGCATATTGAGCACTGCAGTTGTGATCTTCTGTAACAAATGCTTCAGATCTTCCTCATTTTCGGCAAGCAAGGTTGTGCCATCTACAAATGTAAGCTGTTGATGAGTCTTCTTGAAATTGTGATGTCACATTCCTCCTCACAAAGACTAGCTTCCTGAATGATCTGTTCCACACATAAATTGAAAAGTATGGAGAAAGGTTGCATCCATGCTATACTTCTTTCTTGATTTTGGAATCATTCAGTATTTCCTTGCTCAATTCAGATATCTGCTTCTTGGTCTAAGCATAGGTTTAAAATGAGCACAATCAAGAACGCTCGGGTTCCCTTTCTTTTCTGGGTTAGCCACAACACAGTCAAAATGCCTTCGCATAGTCAATAAAACACAAACAGACATTCTTTGGGTATTTTTTTACTTTCAGGCCCAGGTGCCACAACCTCTTCTAAATCCAGCTTGTATTTCTGGTAGTTCTCTGCACTGTTAAAGTCATTTTTGGATAATCCTCAGCAGGATTTTGCTTGTATGTGATATTAGTGATTGTTTCTTTGATTTCTTTTCTGTTTTTTTTTATTAAATTTTATTAATTTTAATGAACATTGACAGAGATTTGGGGTTTTCACTCATTCATTGTTCCATTATTTTCTCTAACCCTCCTCCCCAGTTCATTCTTCTTCCCCCCCCCCACTTGAAAGTCTATTTTAATTGTCCAATTGCCACAGTGCTTGTCAAAGCCAGTTCTGATTAATCTCCTTTGTCAGTGTGTCCTTTGCCATTCCCCATCACTCCTCCTTGAGAGAGACTTCACCCTGATTAATAAGGAAAAGGGGATGGCGTATTATCCTAGTTACTTCCTGCTGGAAAGGGACGCTGTAGGTTTCAGGGTAAAGATCTTCTCTCACTACTCTAAAGGGCCCCTTTGGCAATAGGAAACACATAGACTATTATGGAGATTGATTTTGGAATTTAGATGCACTGTTATGAATTGTGCTTAACCGTGCATGTTCATATCTTTGAAGA
>NW_006400143.1:1154397-1155667 GCF_000299155.1 Elephantulus edwardii
GCAGAGGTGAAGTAAGGAACTGCTTATGAGGTTTTCCGCCAATTCCAACAACTAAGAAATAGTGAGAAGAGTTGGGACCTCAGAAGGCTTTTAGGACCAGATAGTAGGCTCTTGTGTCCAGGAGAAAACAAATATACTTAACCAGTAATGTTAATGCTCACCCACAGCTCTTCTGGGAGGATTTAAATCTAAATCGTTGAAGCATCCTCCTTTGTTTCCAGCTGGGAGCTGGGACCTGCCAGTCCTGTCAGCCACGAGGACCTGATGTGGGCCACCCTTGGCCAAGTGTCCTTCAGAGCCACACTAAAAACAAGTGAGTGGGAGCTTCTTCTCTACTCCCTTGCCTATCTGTGGTTCTCGTCTGTGACACTGTCTACTGAAGTGGCCCAGATTTCCACAGTGGAAGCAAGTCTGACCTCCTTTATTACCTTTGGGCAGCACTGTCTATGAGTAAGACTTCCTTTGCCTGACACAGGCCCTAAACTGGCAACAATAGCTGCCCCAATAATTTTGGCCATTCTCTGGTCTTTTCTCTTCCCTCTAGATCCCAGTTGTTAAAAGAGGGAAAAATTAAAACAAATGTATAACAAATAATTTTGAACATTATAATATTTTAAGCTTAAGGCTAGAAATATTAACGATATGATCATTTCCAATCTAGAGATTCATGTTCCAATGCAGTTTCTATTTTCCATAAATGGTTTTGGTAAGAGGAATATTGTAAATGTGGATACATTTCCACTATTCCTCCTCTGTGCCACGATACAGTGTTATTAGCATAAGCAGTTATAAATCCATTGCCGTCCTTTCTCTAACTTCTTTTTTTATTAAATTTAAATTTGTTGTTAATTTCAGTAAAAATTTACGGAGGCTTTGGATTTCCATTCATTCATTGTTGCACATTTGTCCCCTCCTACGACTCCCCCCACCCAGAACACTACCCTATTGGAAGAGTAAAAGAAAAATTCTTTCATTGTTTTACAAACCCTCCCCCAGCCCCACTCCAGCATGTAGCCATCGCTCTAGACTCCTGTCATGACAGAAATGCCTAATCACCTCTCTTTTAAACACTTTTCTCCCTCCTCTGTTTCTGTGCAGTATACATTATTGAACCCATCTTACTCAGTCTTTCCCCAACCCCAAGGTCAGTCCCATTCTACAACAGTAGCATCATGCAGTATTTATCCTTTTGTGACTGGGATATTTCACTCAGCATGATGTTCTCCAGAGCCAACCATTTTGAATAGTATTGCATGAATTCCTTGTTTTT
>NW_006400143.1:1156665-1157570 GCF_000299155.1 Elephantulus edwardii
TGCCATTTTCACAGCATTGAGCCCTCCTATCCATGAGCAAGGGATATTTTTCCACTTCTCAAGATCTCTTTTTGTTTCTTGTAGCAATGTTTTGTAGTTTTCTTTGAAAAGGTGCTTTGTGTTTCTAGTTAAATTTATTCCCAAGTTTTTAATCTTGTGATTAGCTATTGTGAAAAGTATTGTTTTTCTTAGTTCCAACTCTGTATTCTCTTTGTCACTGTAGAGAAATCCAACAGATTTCTGTATGTTGATCTTGTATCCTGCCACTTTGCTAAATTTGGTCCACTGTGTCCAATAGTTTTCTTGCTAAGTCTTTAGGGGTTTCTAAGTATACTATCATGTCATCCACATAGAGGGATAATTTTACCTCCTCATTGCCAATTTGGATACATTTTATTCCAACTCTTCTCTTATTGCTATCGCCAAGACTCCCAAAACTATGTTGAATGAGAGAGGTGATAGTGGGCAGCCTTGCCTAGTTCCTGTTCTTAAGGGGAATGCCTTTAACCTTTCTCTGTTAAGAACAATGTTGGCTCTAGGTTTTCATAAATACTTTTTACTATTTTGAAGAAATTCCCCTCTAATCCTATTTTGTTAAATGTTGTAATCAGGAAAGGGTGTTGGATTTTGTCAAAGCCCTTATCTGCATCAATTGATAGGATCAGGTGGTTCTTGTTCTTTGCCTTGTTAATGTGATGAATTACATTCATTGTTTTCCTTATGTTGAACCATCCTTGCACACCTGTTATGAATCCCATTTGGTCATGGTGAATTATTTCTTTGATATATAGTTGGATTCTATTTGCAGTGTTTTATTCAGGATTTTTGCATCAATGTTTATGAGAGATATTGGCCTATAGTTTTCTATTTTGGTGGTGTCTTTTCCTGGCTTTGGTATCAAAGAT
>NW_006400143.1:1158925-1159404 GCF_000299155.1 Elephantulus edwardii
CCTCTTGTTCTATTGACCCTTTCAGCATTATGTAGTGACCTTCCTTGTCCTCTGTGATGGTTTTTACATTTCTATTTATTTTGTCAGAGATTAATATGGCTACGCCTCCTATTTTCTGGTTGCCATTTGATTGGTATATTTTTCCCCATCCTTTTATTTTTAGCCTGTCTTTATCTTCATTTTTCAGGTGTGTCTCTTGTAGACAACATATTGATGGGTTTTGTTTTTTTATCCAATCTCCTACTCTCTTTCTCTTCAGCGGTGCATTAAAGCGTTCACATTCAGTGTGACTATTGAGAGGCTGGGTTTTATTGCTATCATTGTGTCGAGTTCTTTTTGGGTGTTGTTACTAGTTACTTTGGACCATGGATCTTTCGGTGGTATGTCTGTAAGAAGGACATCTTTGTGTCTATCCTGCAACGCTGGTCTTTTTTTTACAAACTCTCTTAGGTTCTGCTTTTCTGGAAATATCTTGATCT
>NW_006400143.1:1161466-1162018 GCF_000299155.1 Elephantulus edwardii
CAATCCACCTCATAAAGGGCCTTCCCCTCCTGTGCTGTCCCTTCACCCTCCCAAGCATGACGTCATTGTCCAAGGACTGGGACTGGTCCCTTATTGCAACATGTCCAAAGTATGTCAGACGAAGCTTCAGAATCCTTGCCCTGGTTTAACTCTCTACAGGACGAACCTGTTCATTTTCTTAGCAGTCCATGGTATATTCAGTATTTTTCTCCAGCACCACAGCCCAAAGGCATCAATTCTCCTTCTATCCTCCCTAGTCATTGTCCAGCTATCTGACGCATAGCAAGTGATTGCAAAGACCATGGCCTGTATCAGGCACACTTTAGTCTTCAGAGTGACACCATCCCTCTTCAGTATTTTTGAGAGGTCCTTAACAGTAGACTTTCACATTGCAATACATCTTTAGTTTCCTGGCTGCTGGTGCCAAGAGTGTTGATTGTGGACCCAAGTAATCTAAAGCTGTTAACAATCTCAATCTTTTCACCACCCATCCTCATGCTGTCAATTGGCCCAGTGGTGAGAATCTCTGTCTTCTTGATATTGGGCCTCAAT
>NW_006400143.1:1162208-1172136 GCF_000299155.1 Elephantulus edwardii
TGGAGATAGGACACATCCCTGGCATACAACCTTCCCAATTTTGAACCATGAAGTGTTTCCTTGCTCTGTTCTGACGACTGCCTCCTGATCCAAGTATAGGTTTCTCATTAGCCCGATCAAGTATTCTGGGATTCCCATTCTTTTCAGAGTCAGCTGCAGTTTGCTATTGTCCACACAGTCAAAAGCTTTTGCACAATCAGTGAAACAAAGATAGACATTCCTCTGGTACTCCCTGCTTTCAGCCAAGATCCATCTAACATTAATTTCCACACTCCTTTTTTTTGTATTGGAATAAATATGGATCTCTTACAGTCAGTTGCACAAGTAGTTGTCCTACATATCTATTGGCACAATCTGGTGAGTATGTCCAGGGCAGCATCTCTTTGCTGAAATATGTCCATTTACAAATATGTCAGTTTCTTGCTATTCCCTACACAATAGCTTGAACTTCCTTCTTCATCACCATTGTCTTTTTTGTTTATTTGTTTGTTTCATGACATTCTTCTGTGTCAGCAACTCTTTTTGGTACATTGTCTCTGTGTACTCCTTCCATCTTCTTTTGATGCTTTCTGGATTATTCAATATTCTATCCATAGCATCCTTGTGTACAGCAACTTGAGGCTTGAGTTTTTTCTTCAGCTCTTTCAACTTAAGGAATACCGAGCGATTCATGCCTTTTGATTTTCTGACTCTAGCTCTTTGCACATTTCATTATAAACTTTACTTTGTCTTCCCAAAGTGCCCTTTGGAATCTTCTTCTAATTTCTTCACTTTGCTTTGGCTTTTCGGCATTCTAGTGAAATGTTCAGAGTATCTTCTGACTTCAGTCTTTGTCTTTTCTTCCTCCTCTGTCTTTGTAACAACCTTTTGCATTATTCATGGATAATATTCTTAATATCTTCCAACAGTTCATTTGGCCTTCACTCATTAGTGTTCCAGCTCTCAAACCTCTTCTTGAAATGTTTGTAAAATTCAGATGGGATAAATTAAAAATCAAATTTTGGTTCTTCTAGTTTTGTTTTAATTTTCTCTACTTGTTTTAAACTTCTATATGAGCGTTTGATGGTCTCTTACACAATCAGCACCTGGTCTAGTTTTCATAGCAAATATTGAGCTTCTTCAGTGATTCTTTTCACTAATGTAATCAATTTTATTTCTGTGTAGTCCATTAGGTGTCATCAAGTCGAGTATGACTCATAGTGATTCAGTGAAAAACAAGTCTGAATTACATCTTATTCTGTGCAATCCTCATAATTACTGGCATACTAGAGTCTGTTGTGGTGGTCACTATGCCAATCCATGTGGTTGAGGATCTTCTTCTCTTTTTCTGATCCTTCTCCTTCCATGATGTCCTTCTCAAAGGAATAGCCTCTCACAACCATATGTCCAAATTATATGAGGCAAAGCTTTATAATTTTTGCCTCCAAGAAGGCTTCTTGCTGCACTTTCTCTAATGCATATATGTCTCTTCTTTTCAAAATCAATGGGATTTTCAGTACATCTCTCCAGTACAACATCTCAAAAGCATCACTTTTTCTTCTGTTGTTTTTATTCATTGTCCATGTCTCAGATGCACAGCACGAGATTAACATGTCCTGAAATAGGTGCACCATAGTCTTCAAATGGCATCATTGCTCCTCAGTAATTTGGAGAGCTTCATGACAAAGGACATACCCAAAGGAATATGTTTTCTGATCTCCTTACCACTGGTACTAAAGGTGTTAGCTCTCATTCTCTGGGGTAGTAGTCTTAAAGTCAGGTCTGTCTCATGTCAGATTTCTGGTTCTCCACTGTTGCTCCCTTGTTAGCCTGGCTGGCACAAGAATCTCTAGTTCCAAAAGGCATATTACATTCTCTGCTTCTTTGACAGTGGTGAAATTCTCCATTTTTGCTGCTGAATCTGTTTCATTTAATAATAAGACTAACTGATCTCCTGGAGGATAGACAAACATATCCTATTTAATATTTTCCCTATCCACATAGAAAAGCGAAAGTAATTTTTGAAAAATAAAGCCTTGACATAACAGACCACTCCCTGAGTTTTTCCTATTAGGGAATTTTACAGGATACAGTTTCTCAGTTAGGAGCGGTTCCAAAAGATGCTCACAGGCCCTTCAGTCTTCACCCTCATGGCATTAGGACAATGTCTTGTGAGCTTTGTTTTGTTTTGTTTTTCTGATTATTTAGTTAATTAGAGAAATGAAAGACCACAACGCTGAATCAAGAAACACTTTTCTTTTCAGGACAGCTTCCAACCAACACAGTTCTATTCTCTGCCTCCAGCCCCCATTCAAGTCTGTCCTCTGCAACTAGATCCCACTCGGGCAAGTGCCACAATTTTTTGGGCTCTACTCTTACGTGTCTAAAGATACCAACTCCACCAGCAACTTTCTGCCCAAAGACAGTTTTTTCCTTTTGCTCCACTAGTTGACAAGCTCCATGTAATCACCTTGTTCCTGGGGTGAGGAGTCCACTGTAACCATCAGCCTCCTGTGTCTCTCAATTTTTGTTGTGTTGTGCCATCTCATGCCATCTCCACTACAGTTTTCTCTCTCTCCTGTGTCTAGGAGATCCTCATCACAAAATCCTGAAATCCAAAGGGCACATTGTTCCTCGCTTTTCTATTATTTTTAATTGGTTTGCTTGCAAAGTTTGTACACATTGTGTTTTTCACATTGTGTTTCATGCACATGTACTGTTGTGTTGTTGTTATGTGCCATCAAGTCACTTATAACTCATAGCGACCCTCTGTAAAACAGCCCTGAAACCTGCTCTATCCTGTGCCAACTTTACTGTCTCTGACATACCTACCTTCATTACCCCAATCACTGTATCGATCCCTCTCATTGATGATCTCCTGTTCTTTCTCTGTCCCTCCACCCTTCCAAGCATGATGTTCTTTTCCAAGGACTGAGTCTTACTGGCAACATGTCCAAAAAATATGTCAGATGAAGCCTCATAATCCTTATATTATGTTTTCTAAAATTAATCACCATTGGACTACGCCCATCATTACCCTCTCTTTCCAAGTTCCCATCGGATCTTTCCAATTTCCCTTACTGCCTTCCTTTGTCCATTAAATTGTGCGACTCTGTGGTTTTCCTCCTACACACCCTCACTCCTCTGCTCCCACGCCTTTCTCCCTTGAATCCTCATCCATCTTTTACTAGTTACCCTTCTATTTTTTTATTTATTTTTTTTTACTGAGTACAGTGTACTTTTTTAATGGTACATGACAAGATGGACTCGCCAAGCCCCTCCCCTTTCTCAGGGGGATTTGATGGAAACTTGTGTTAAGGATGTGAGATTCTCAGTGTGGGGGAGGATCAGGTTGGGGCAAGGACTCCCCAGCAGTTGAGGGTCTCTCTCTCTCTCTCTCTCTCTCTCTCTCTCTCTCTCTCTCTCTCTCTCTCTCTTCTAGTGCTATTGCTGCGGCTGGTGGTCCAAGGGGATTTTATTCTTTGGAGGCCATATGAACCATCGGGTCGACCGCCTGGTTGCTGTAGCCAAATTCATTGTCATACCAGGAAATGAGTTTGACAAAGTGGTCGTTCAGGGCAATGCCAGCCCCAGCATCAAAGGTGGAAGAGTGGGTGTCACTGTTAAAGTCAAAGGAGACAACCTGGTCTTCAATGTATCCCAGGATGCCCTTGAGGGGCCCCTCTTATGCCTGCTTTACCACTTTCTTGATGTTGTCATATTTGGCAGCTTTCTCCAGACGACAGGTCAGGTCCACAACTGACACATTGGGGGTGAGGACACTGAAAGCCATACTGGTAAGTTTCCCATTGAGTTCAGGGGTGACCTTGCCCACGGCCTTGGCAGTGCCAGTAGATGCAGGGATGATGTTCTGGGCAGCTCCACGGCCATCATGCCACAGCTTTCCAGAGGGGTCATCCACAGTCTTCTGGGTGGCAGTGATGGCATGGACTGTGGTCATGAGTCCCTCTACAATGCTGAAGTTGTCATGGATGACCTTGGGCAGGGGAGCCAAGCAGTTGGTGGTGCAGGAGGCATCGCTGACAATCTTGAGAGATTTGTCATACTTTTCATGGTTCACATCCACGGGGCATCGGCAGAAAGAGCAGAGATTATTACCCGTTTGGCACCACCCTTCAAGTGAGCCCCAGCCTTCTCCAAGGTTTTGAAGACACCAGTGGACTCCACAACATACTCAGAACCAGCATCACCCCACTTGATGTTGGCAGGATCTCGCTCCTGGAAGATAGTGATAACCTTCTTATTGATGACCAGCTTCCCATTCTCAGCCTTGACAGTGCCGTTGAACTTGCCATGGGTGGAATCATATTGGAACATACAGACCATGTAGTTGAGGTCAATGAAAGGATCATTGATGGCGACAATATCCACTTTGCTAGAGTGAAAAGCATCCCTGTGACCAGGCGCCCAATACGGCCAAATCCATTTACTCCAACCTTCACCATCGTGTCTCAGGGATGCGGCTGAGGCTGCACAAGAAGAGAGGGCAATCTGGATCGACGAGGAGCAGAGAGCCAAAGTTACCCTTCTAATCTTACAATGATGGTCTTATACAGTATTTTCCTTAGGAGACTGATTTAGTTCACTCAGCATAATGCTTTCCAATATCTTCCAAGTTATGTAGTGTTTTTTCTAAATCATTACTCCTGAATGCTACATAATATTTCATTGTGTAAATATACAGAACAAACAGATTTTTCCTGGAAAAGGTGAAGCCAGAGTGTTCCCTGGAGTCAAGGATTCTGAAACTTCATCTGACGTATTTTGGACATGTTGCAAGGAGGGACTGGTCCTTGGAGAGGGACATCATGTTTGGCAAAGTGGAGGGGCGGCAAAGGAGAGGAAGACCTTTGGTGAGATGGATCAATTCTGTGACTGGAGCAGTGGGAATAAGTGCATTTGAGATGGCTAGGTTGGCACAGGATAGAATAGCATTTAGAGCTCTTGTACATAGGGTCACTATAAGTCACAAGTGACTTGATGGCACATAGCAACAACAACAACAAATGTACCACAATTTCTCAATGTGGTTGAATATTTGGGCTATTTCCATGCTCTTGCCATGGTGAATAACACTGCTATGAACACTAGTTTACAAATCTCCATTTGTGTCTCAGTTATAATTTCCTTAGATTATATTCCTAACAGTGGAATAGCTGGGTCATATACAATTTATTTTGTTAAGCTGTTTGAGGAAATGTCAAACTGCCTTCCCGAGTGATTGTACCATTTTACAGTCCCACCAACAGTATCTGAAAGCTCTCACATTTTGACATACTATTCAACATTTATTGCTTTCTACCCCACTAAACCTTGCCACTGCTACTGGGTGAGATGGTATTGGCTCATTGTGATTTTGATTTGCATTTCTCTTATTGGCAGTGATTTTTAGCATTTTTTCATGTGTCTGTTCAGACCAGTGTTACAAAGCTCTTAGTGCTAGTGGTTATGCCTCTGCCTCCCCGACCCTCAACCAGTCTTCCCAGCTACTACACGCCTCATTCCTTAAGCTTTCCATTTTAGATAGTCACTTTCTAATTTTTCCATCCCTACCAAATCAGTATTCTGAAGAAACAAGCATGTTCCTTTCTCTGAAGAATCTCCTGTTCTTTTTAGAACTTTTAGTATCTGCATCCATAAGCAAAGTCCAATTAAGAGTAAGCCATCCAGCTACAGCAATGCACACTAACTCAGAGCATGAAACATATTCTTTTCATCAAGTTGGGTTCTAGTCAACTCATCTCCAGCCATCCATGGACAAGTGCATAGGAGCATCCATTGCAAAGTTAGGTGTCCACTCTTCTTCCTGCATTCCATACCAGCTTATCCCTTCACTCAGCCTTAGCCTCCACATGGAGCCACATCAAGTCAAGCTATTACCCTTCTGCACTTATCCATGCATCCACATATGGTAGATAGACAGTGCGAGTGGAAAAATCTCAAGTACAATCTGTCTTTTCATGACTGTGACTCTCATTTCCATTCCATTGGAGACAACTTGTCATAAAAAGTGAACACACTCAGCAATTCTTTTTAACTTCAAATTCTCTGAAGGGACTCTGTTGGGCACCAACTTTTTTCCTTGTTTCACTGTACTTGAAACCAGAATACTTGTTCCTATTTTTAAATGCCAAAGTCTTTCCCTGCTAATTTTTCTTTTAAATCTTTTGATCCATTCAGTTGAAAGCCCAAGTTAAGTCTACAAATCTATTCAAATGCAAATCTCCTTAGAATACCAGGGCAGGGGGCACTTAATATTTACCCCAAACTAACCCTCAGAATCCACTACCAAATTCTACTACTTAATGCAGCCATTCTTTTAGGACATTTTTTTCTTCTTTTTAAAGGACCAATTAATAATTAGCTGAAGGCAGGCTCACATTCTTTTTATAATCTACAATATTTTCTATCATTATAATATCCAGTATTCATTAACATTGTTATTCAGAAGATTATGTCAATTTTTAATAAGTACATGGCTTTCCAGTTAGAAGAATAAGAATCCCAAAACATTTGATTGTGCTTGTGCAAAACCTATACTTGGACCAAGAGGCAGTCATCAGAACAGAGCAAGGAGACACTGGATGTTTCAAAATCAAGAAGGGGGTCCGTCAGGGATGTATTTTGTCTCCATACCTTTTCAATCTGTATGCAGAACAGATAATCCGAGACCCTGGGCTGTACGAGGAGGAATGTGGCATCAGGATTGGTGAAGAATCATCAACAACCTGTGTTATGCGGATGATACAACCTCGCTTGCTGAAACTGAGGAAGACCTGAAGTGCTTCCTGCAGAAGGTCAAGGACTGCAGCCTCGTATATGGATTGAAGCTCAACATCAAGAAAACAAAGATTCTCACCACTGGGCCAATTGGCAGCATCAGTATGGATGGTGAAGAGATTGAGAGAGTTAACAGTTTTAGTTTGCTTGGTTCCACTGTCAACACTTTTGGTAACAGCAGCCAGGAAATCATGAGACAAAGTGCATTGGGAAAGTCAGCTTTGAGGGACCTCTCAAGAGTACTGAAGAGCAACGACATCAGGCTGGAGACTAAGGTGCGCCTGAGACTAAGGTGTGCCTGATCCAGGCTATAGTCTTTGCAATTACGTGCTATTGGACAGTGAATAGGGATGATAGAAAGAGAATTGATGACTTTGAGCTGTGATGCTGGAGAAGAGTGTTGACTATACCAGGGACTGCTAGGAGAACAAACAGGTTTGTCCTGGAGAGGGTAAAGCCAGAATGCTCCTTGGAGTCAAGGGTTATGAAGCTTCATCTGACATATTTTGGGCATGTTGCAAGGGGGGACTGGTCCTTGGAAAGGGACATCATGTTTGGGAGAATGGAGGGACGTGCATGAGAGGAAGACGCTCGATGAGATGGATCGATTCTCTGAGTGCTGTGGTGGGAATGAGTGTTTTTGAGACAGCGAGGTTGGCACAGGACAGAACGGTGTTTAGGGCTATTGTACATAGGGTCTTGATGAGTCACAAGTGACTCGATGGCACATAAGAGCAACAGCATGGTTTTCACAATCTGTAATGTATCTTAATGTAACAGCATCCAATATAGTGAAATCAACAAAAACTTTAATCATTTTTACAGTATATATTAACATTAATTCAGCAAGTCTTAATCATTTACACAATATATTTAAACATTAAATTAACAAAAGCCTTAGTCATCTTTATAACACATCTTACTATTACTATATGAAAGAAGCAGAAATAATGATATTCATAAAATTAAATTAATAAAAACTATAATATGTTTAAGGAAATTAAACCTTTCTAATAAGAGAGATGTAAATCAAAACCCTAATAAGATGCCATCTCACTCCAGTAGCAGTGGCAAAGTTTAACAAAACAGAAAGCAATAAATACTAAAGAGAATGTAGAAAGATTGGAATTCTTATATAGTGTTGGTGAGATTGTAACACAACCGTGGTGAGATTGTAAACCAATGTCTTCAACAAGTTTCAAAAGAATGGAAAGAAAACTCAACACCCTCTAAAATAATTGAAATTATACAACTCAGGGCAGAGATAAATGTAATAACAAATATAAAAACAACTGAAACTATTAACAAGATCAGGAGTTGGTTCTTTGAAAAGATCAATAACATTGAAAAACCACTAGCAAAGCTAACAAAGGAAAAGAAAGAAAAGATTCAGATAATACGATTAAGAGATGAAAGAGACTATGTTACCAAAGAACAAAATGAAATAAAAATATTAACAATAGAATATTATGAAAAGTTATACTCAAGTAAATATGAAAACCTATAGGAAATGGACAAATACTTACAAACTCATAACCTACCCAAATTAACACAGACCAAACAGACTTAGAAATTGAACAGGTCATAAAACAACTTCCAATTTAAAAAAAATCCCTGGGTAAGATGGTTATATTAGTGAATTCTATCAAACATTCAGAGAAGAGCTGTCACCAATTCTGCATAAAGTATTACAGAAAATAGAAAAAGCTGGAATACTGCCAGACTCATTCTATAATGCAAATATATCCCTAATATCAAAGTCAGTTAAATATATCACCAAAATAGAAAATTATAGGCCAATAACTATCATGAACATAGGTGCAAAAATCCTCAATAAAATCTTGGCCCATAGAATCCAGTATATAATAAAAAAATATGTATATAATTCACCATGATAAATTTGGATTTGTAAAAAATGTGCAAGAATTCACCATGATCAATTTGGATTCATAACAAATGTGCAAGTATGGTTCAACCTAAGAAAAATAATTAATATAAATCATCTCATTAATAAAGCAAAAAGTAAGAACCACATGATCTTAACAATTGACTCAGAAAAGGCCTTTGACAAAATCCAACAACCCTTCCTGAATAAAACACTCAACAAAATAGGAATAGAGGGGATATCCTCAAAATAGTAAAAAATGTATATGCGAATACACATGTAAAACCAAGAATGAACATTGTTCTCAATGGGGAGACATGAAAGTTCTTTGACAACAGAAACTAGACAAGGATGCCCACTATCACCTCTCCTATTGAATATAATACTGGAAGTATTAGCAAGAGAAACAAGAGAAGACAAGGAAATAAAAGGTATACAAATTGGTAAAGAGGAGGTAAAACTATCTCTATATGCGGATGATATAGTAGAATATTTAGAAAATCCTAAAGATTCAATGAGGAAACTATTGGACATAGATGACCAATTCAGCAAAGTAGCAGAGCACAAGACATACAAATTGCGGTTGGATTTTTTTTTACAGTGACAAGAAGAATATAGGAATGGAGCTAAGAATAACAATACAAATCACAATAGCTAACCACAATTTGAAATACCTCAGATAATAGCGAAGATCCCTCTCAAAGGTACACAGGAAAAGCCAGACGGAGGAGGTGCTGGGGATGCGGAGAAAGTGCTCCTGGGCAGAGGGGAAGCCTGGAGGCTGTGCACTGGGGGAAGTCACCTCAGATAATAGCGAAGAGGCATCTCAAAAGAAAACATAATCTACACAGGAGTTCTACGGGACACGTCACCTTCCCTTGGAGACAGTACTACTAAACTTAAGAGACACTGGTCAAAAGAAAAAAATGTCAGCAGTTCACGTGTTTAGAATCACAGAAGCTAAGAAAGATTCAGATACAAGCTGTCAGATCATGGGTTGGACAATGGAAGATATTTTCTGAAGGGACTTGGCAGATGTGAAGCATTATCCGGCTGGAGGGTGGAGCTGGGAAGTAAGTGGGTCAAGGCACTGGGCTAAGGGTGGGGTCAACACTGTAACTAATGCTTAACTCCAAAATAAGGGATTTATCTTTCACTGCTCCACAAATTGCTTGTCTGTCAGATACTCCTCTAAATCTGAACATTCAGATTAAGACAGACTAGGAAGAAGGATTGGCCACCCACTTCTGAAATAGCAGGCCT
>NW_006400143.1:1172648-1173269 GCF_000299155.1 Elephantulus edwardii
AACATGCAATCAAGATGCATTGATAATAATGGGTGACTGGAATGCAAAAGTTGGGAACAGAGAAGAAAAATCAGTAGTTGGAAAACCTGGGCTTGGTGACAGGAATGAAGCGGGAGATAGAATGATTGAATTTTGTAAATCAATGACTTATTCATTGCAAATATATTTTATAAGAGACACAAACGCAGGTTATACACATGGACTTCACCTGCGGGGGAGCGCGAGCCGGGTCGGGGGGGTACAATGCGATAAATGAAGATGGGGGTCGTGGGTCAGAGCTGGAGGGGTGTGTCCCGATTCAAGTCCACTCCCACTGTCCACTGCATCTGCGCATGGCCCTTGGCTAGTCCCGAAGTTCAGAGCGGGCGGGCGGGGGGCCGTGAGCCGGGTTGGGGGGAGAAATGGAATACCTGAAGATGGGGGACGTGGGCCAGAACTGCAGGGGTGTGTCCCAATTCAAGTCCAATCCAACCGTCAACTGCATCTGCACACGGCCCTTGGCCAGTCCCAAAGTTCAGAGATGGGGGGGGCGCGAGCCGGGTCGGGGGGGAGCAATGCGATACCTGAAATTGGGGGTCATGGGTCAGAGCTGCAGGGGTGTGCCCCGATTCAAGTCCACTC
>NW_006400143.1:1173596-1174177 GCF_000299155.1 Elephantulus edwardii
CACTGCATCTGCGCACAGTCCTTGGCCAGTCCCAATGTTCAGAGCTGGTGGGGGGTGGGCGTGAGCCGGGTCGTGGGGAGCAATGTGATACCTGAAGATGGGCCTCTTGGGTGAGAGCTCCAGGGGTGTGTCCCAATTCAAGTCCAATCCAACCGTCAACTGCATCTGCACACGGCCCTTGGCCAGTCCCAAAGTTCAGAGCTGGTGGGGGAGGCGCGAGCCGGTTGGGGGGGAGTATTGCTATAGCTGAAGATAGGGGTCGTGGGTCAGAGCTGCAGGGGTGTGTCCCGATTCAAGTCCACTCCCACTTTCCACAGCATCTCTGCACGGCCCTTGGCCAGTCCCAAAGCTCACAGCAGGGGCAGGGGGGCACGAGCCGGGTCGGAGGGCAACACCAGAAGATGGGGGTAGTGGGTCAGAGCTGCAGGGGTGTGTCCCGATTCATTTCCAACCCACCATCCACTTCATCTGCGCAATGCCCCTGACCAGTCCCGAAGTTCAGAGCTGGCGTGGGGGGGGTTGCGAGCCCGGGCGGGGGGCAGCAATGCGATACCTGAAGATGGGGGTCGTGGGTCAGAGCT
>NW_006400143.1:1175894-1176351 GCF_000299155.1 Elephantulus edwardii
GGGTCGTGGGTCAGAGCTGCACCGGTGTGTCCCAATTCAAGTCCACTCCCACCATCCACAACATCACTGTATGGCCCATGGCAAGTCCCAAAGTTCAGAGCTAGCGGGGAGGCGGGGGGCCACGAGCTGGGTCGGGGGGCAACCATGCGATACCAGAAGATGGGGATAGTGGGTCAGAGCTGCAGGGGTGTGTCCCAATTATTTCCATCCCACCATCCACTGCATCTGCGCACGGCCCCTGGCCAGTCCCAAAGTTCAGAGCAGGCAGGGTGGGGGGGTGTCGCGAGCCGCGACAGGGGGGAGATATGTGATAGGTGAAGATGGGGGTCTTGGGTCAGAATTACAGGGGTGTGTCCCAATTCAAGTCCACTCCCACCGTCCACTGCATCTGCGCACGGCCCTTGTTCAGTCTCAAAGTTCAGAGCTGGTGGGGGCGGGGATCGAGCCGGGTCGGGGG
>NW_006400143.1:1177418-1179494 GCF_000299155.1 Elephantulus edwardii
GTCCACTCCCACCGTCCACTGCATCTGTGCACGGCCTTTTGCCGGTCCCAAAGTTCAGAGCTGGTTGGGGGAGGGCGGAACCGGTTCAGGGTGGAACAATGCCATACCTGAAATTGGGGGTCGTGTGTCAGAGCTGCTGTGGAGTGTCCCGATTCAAGTCCACTCCCACCGTCCAATGCATCTGCGCACAACCCGTGGCCAGTCCCAAAGTTCAGAGCTGGCGGAGTGTGGGGGCCGTGAGCCGTGTCGGGGGGCAGCATTTCTATACTTTAAGATGGGGTCCTGGGTCAGTGCTGTAGGTGTGTGTCCCGATTCAAGTGCATCCCACCGTCCACTGCATCTGCGCACAGACCTTGGCCACTCCCAAAGTTCAGAGCTGGCGGGGTGTGGGGGCCGTGAGCCGTGTCGGGGGGCAGCAATGTGATACCTGAAGATGGGGGTTGTAGGTCAGAGCTTCAGGGGTCTGTCCCGATTCAAGTCCACTCCCACCATCCCCTGCATCTGCGCATGGCCCTTGGCCAGTCCCAAAGTTCACACCTGGTGGGGGGTGGGAGCGCGAGCCAGGACGAGGAGGAGCAATGCGATACCTGAAGATGGGGGTCGTGGGTCAGAGCTGCAGGGGTGTATCCCGATTCAAGTGCACTCCCACCATCCACTGCATCTGGCATGGCCCTTTGCCAGTCACAAAGTTCAGAGCTGGCGGAGGGGTGGCCGCGAACCGTGTTGGGGAAGAGCAATGCAATACCTGAAGATGGGGGTCGTGGGTCAGAGCTGTAGGGGTGTGTCCCGATTCAAGTCCACTCCCACCGTCCACTGCATCTGCGCAAGTTCCTTGGCAAGTCCCAAAGTTCAGAGATGGCGGTGGGGGCGCGAGCCGGGTCGGGGGAGAGCAATGCGATACCTGAAGTTGGGGGTCATCGGTCAGAGCTGCAAGGGTGCGTCCCGATTCAAGTCCACCCCCACCGTCCACTGCATCTGCGCACAGACCTTGGCCACTCCCAAAGTTCAGAGCTGGCGGGGTGTGGGGGCCGTGAGCCGTGTCGGGGGGCAGCAATGTGATACCTGAAGATGGGGGTTGTAGGTCAGAGCTTCAGGGGTCTGTCCCGATTCAAGTCCACTCCCACCATCCCCTGCATCTGCGCATGGCCCTTGGCCAGTCCCAAAGTTCACACCTGGCGGGGGGTGGGAGCGCGAGCCAGGACGAGGAGGAGCAATGCGATACCTGAAGTTGGGGGTCATCGGTCAGAGCTGCAAGGGTGCGTCCCGATTCAAGTCCACCCCCACTGTCCACTGCATCTGCGCTCGGCAGTTGGCCAGTCCCAAAGTTCAGAGCTGTTGGGGTCGGTGGTGCGAGCCGGGTCGGGGAGGGAGATATGTGCTACCTGAAGATGGGGGTCATGGGTCAGAGCTGCATGGGTGTTTCCCGGTGCAAGTCCACTCCCACCGTCCACTGCATCTGCGCACGGCCCTTTGCCAGTCACAAAGTTCAGAGCTGGCGTGGGGTGGGTCGCTAGCCGTGTCGGGGGGAGCAATATGATACTTAAAGATGTGGGTCGTGGGTCAGACCTGCAGGGGTGTGTCCCAATTCAAGTCCACTCCCACCATCCCCTGCATCTGCGCATGGCCCTTGGCCAGTCCCAAAGTTCACACCTGGCGGGGGGTGGGAGCATGAGCCAGGTCGAGGAGGAGCAATGCGATACCTGAAGATGGGGGTCGTGGGTCAGAGTTGCAGGGGTGTATCCCGATTCAAGTGCACTCCCACCGTCCACTGCATCTGCGCACGGCCCTTTGCCAGTCACAAAGTTCAGAGCTGGCGGAGGGGTGGGCGCGAACCGTGTTGTGGAAGAGCAATGCAATACCTGAAGATGGGGGTCGTGGGTCAGAGCTGCATGGGTGTTTCCCGGTTCAAGTCCACTCCCACCGTCCACTACATCTTCGCACGGCCCTTGGAAGTCCCAAAATTCAGACCTGGCAAGGGGTGGGGGCGCGCGAGCCGGGGCGGGGGTCAACAATTCGATACTTGAAGATGGGGGTAGTGGGTCAGAGCTGCTGGGGTGTGCCCCGATACAAGTCCAC
>NW_006400143.1:1179922-1182818 GCF_000299155.1 Elephantulus edwardii
GGGGTAACAATGCGATACCTGAAGTAAGGGGTCGTCGGTCCGAGCTGCAGGGGTGTGTCCCGATTCCAGTACACTCCCAACTTCCCCTGCATCTGTGCATGGCCCTTTGCCAGTCCCAAAGTTCAGAGCTGGGGGAGGGGGCGCGACCGGTTCGGGGTGGAAAAATGCCATACCTGAAATTGGGGTCGTGTGTCAGAGCTGCTGGGGTGTGTCCCGATTCAACTCCACTCCCACCGTCCACTGAATCTGCGCATGGCCCTTAGCCAGTCCCAAAGTTCAGACCTGGCGGGGGGTGGCGGGGGCGAGCTGGGTCAAGGGAGAGCATTTCTATACTTTAAGATTGGGTCCTGGGTCAGTGCGGTAGGTGTGTGTCCCGATTCAAGTCCACTCCCACCGTACACTGCATCTGCGCACGGCCCTTGGCCAGTCCCAAAGTTCAGAGCTGGCAGGGTGTGGAGGGCGGGAGCCGGGTCGGGGCGGAGCAATGCCATACCTGAAGATGGGGGTCTTGGGTCAGAGCTGCAAGGGTGTATCCCGATTCAAGTGCACTCCCACCGTCCACTGCATCTGCGCACATCCCTTTGCCAGTCCCAAAGTTCAGCGCTGGTAGAGGGGTGTGCGCGAACCATGTGGGGGTGGGCGAAGTAATGCAATATCTGGAGATGGGGGTCATGGGTCAAAGCTGCAGGGGTGTGTCCCGATTCAAGTGCACTCCCACCATCCACTGCATCTGCGCACGGCCCTTTGCCAGTCCCAAAGTTCAGAGCTGGCGGTGGAGTCGCGAGCCGGGTTGGGGGAGAGCAATGCGATACATGAAGATGGGGGTCATCTGTCAGAGCTGCAGGGGTGTGTCCCGATTCAAGTCCACTTCCAGCATCCACTGCATCTGTGCTCGGCAGTTGGCCAGTCCCAAAGTTCAGAGCTGTTGGGATGGGTGTTGCGAGCTGGGTCGGGGGGGAGATATGTGATACCTTAAGATGGGGGTCTTGGGTCAGAGCTACAGGGGTGTGTCTCGATTCAAGTCCACTCCCACCGTCCACTGCATCTGCGCATGGCCCTTGGGCAGTCTCAAAGTTCAGAGCTGGAGTGGGGTGGGTCACTAGCCTGTTCGGGGGGAGCAATAAGGGGTGGGCAGCGTGAACCGGGTCGGGGGGCATCAATGCGATACCTGAAGATGGGGTTCGTCAGTCAGAGCTGCAGGGGTGTGTCCCGATTCAAGTCCACTGCATCTGCGCACGGCCCTTGGACATTCCCAAAGTTCAGAGGAGGCGGTGGGGGGGGCACGAGCTGGGTCGCGGGTGAGCAATGCCAAACCTGAAGATGGTGGTCGTAGGTCAGAGCTTCAGTGGTCTGTCCCGATTCAAGTCCACTCCCACCGTCCACTGCATCTGCGCACGGCCCTTGGCCAGTCCCAAAGTTCAGAGCTGGTGGGGTGTGGGGGGCGTGAGCTGGGTCGGGGAGCAGCAATGCGATACCTGAAGACGGGGGTTGTGGGTCAGAGCTTCAGTGGTCTGTCCCGATTCAAGTCCACTCCCACCATCCCCTGCAACTGCGCATGGCCCTTGGCCAGTCCCAATGTTTAGAGCTGGCGGGGGCGTGGGCGCGAACCATGCCGGGTGGGAGCAATGCGATACCTAAAGATGGGGTTCGTCAGTCAGAGCTGCTGTGGTGTGTCCCGTTTCAAGTCCACTACAACAGTCCACTGCATCTGCGCATGGCCCTTGGCCAGTCCCAAAGTTCAGAGTTGGCGAGGGGGAGGGGGGGCGCGAGCCGGTTCGGAGGGCAGAAATGCAATACCTCAGAATGGGGGTAGTGGGTCAGAGCTGCTGAGGTGTGTCCCGATTCAAGTCCACTCCCACTGTCAACTGCATCTGTACTCGGCACTTGGCCAGTCCCAAAGATCAGAGCTGTTGGGATGGGTGGTGCGAGATGGGTCGTGGGGGAGATATGTGATATGTGAAGATGGGGGTCTTGGGTCAGAGCTACAGGGGTGTGTCCGGATTCATGTCCTCTCCCACCGTCCACTGCATCAGCGCACGGTCCTTGGCCAGTCATAAAGTTCATAGCTGGCGGTGGGGGTGCGGACCGGGTCGGGGGGTAGCAATGCGATACCTGAAGTTGGGGGTCCTGGGTCAGAACTGCAGTTGTGTGTCTCGATTCAAGTCCACTCCCACCGTCCACTGCATCTGCACACGAACCTTGGCCAGTCCCAAAGTTCAAAGCTGGCGGTGGGGACACGAATGGGGTCAGGAGGGAGCAATGCGATACCTGAGGTTGGGGGTTGTGGGTCAGAGCTGCAGGGGTGTGTTTCTATTCAAGTCCACTCCCACGGTCCACTGCATTTGTGCATGGAAGTTGGCCAGTCCCGAAGTTCAGAGCTGGCGGTGGGGGGGGAGCAATGCGATACCTGAAGATGGGGGTCGTGGGTCTGAGCTGCAGGGGTGTGTCCCGATTCAAGTCCACTCCCACCGTCCACTGCATCTGCGCACGACCCTTGGCCAGTCCCAAAGTTCAGACCTGGCGGAGGGGAGGGGGGCCCGACCCGGGTCGAAGGGTAGCAATGCTATAATTTAAGTTGGGGTCGTGGGTCAGTGCTGTAGGTATGTGTCCCGAATCAAGTCCACTCCCACCGTCCACTGCATCTGCGACGGCCCTTGGTCAGTCCCAAAGTTCAGACCAGGCAGGGGCGTGGGCGCGAATCGTGTTGGGGGGGAGCAATGCGATACCTGAAGATTGGGGTCATCAGTCAGAGCTGCAGGGGTGTGTCCCGATTCAAGTCCACTCCCACCGTCCACTGCATCTGCGCACGGCCCTTGGCCAGTCCCAAAGTTCAGAGCTGGAAGGGGTGGGGGCGCGAGCCGGGTCGGAGGGCAGAAATGCAATACCTCAAGATGGG
>NW_006400143.1:1184438-1184948 GCF_000299155.1 Elephantulus edwardii
CTGCAACTGCGCATGGCCCTTGGGCCGTCCCAAAGTTCAGAGCTGGCGGGGGCGTGGGCGCGAATCGTGTTGGGAGGGAGCAATGAATACCTGAAGATATGGGTTGTGGGTCAGAGCTGCAGGGGAGTGTCCGGATTCAAGTCAACTCCCACCGTCCCCTGCATCTGCGCACGGTCCTGGGCCAGTCCCAAAGTTCAGAGCTGGCGGTGGGGGCGCGGACCGGGTCAGGGGGTAGCAATGCGATACCTGAAGTTGGGGGTCATCGGTCAGAGCTGCAGGGGTGTGTCCAGATCCAAGTGCACTCCCATCGTCCACTAAATCTGCGCACAGCCCTTGGCCAGTCCGAAAATTCAGAGTTGGCGGGGGGGAGGGGGGCACGAGCCGGTTCGGAGGGCAGAAATGCAATACCTCATAATGGGGGTCATCGGTCAGAGCTGCAGGGGTGTGTCCCGATTCAAGTGCACTCCCATCGTCCACTGCATCTGCGCACGGCCCTTGGCCAGTCCCAGA
>NW_006400143.1:1186538-1187583 GCF_000299155.1 Elephantulus edwardii
TCGTGACAGGGGGGAGCAATGCGATACCTGAAGATGGGGGTCGTGGTCTGAGCTGCAGGGGTGTGTCCCGATTCAAGTCCACTCCCACCGTCCACTGCATCTGCGCACGACCCTTGGCCAGTCCCAAAGTGCAGACCTGGCGGAGGGGAGGGTGGGCCCGACCCGGTTCGAAGGGTAGCAATGCTATAATTTAAGTTGGGGTCGTGGGTCAGTTCTGTAGGTATGTGTCCCGATTCAAGTCCCCTCCCACCATCCCCTGCAACTGCGCATGGCCCTTGGGCTGTCCCAAAGTTCAGAGCTGGCGGGGGCATGGGCGCGAATCATGTTGGGGGGGAGCAATGCGATACCTGAGTTTGGGGGTTGGGGGTTAGAGCTGCAGGGGTGTGTTTCTTTTCAAGTCCACTCCCACGGTCCACTGCATTTGTGCATGGAAGTTGGCCAGTCCCGAAGTTCAGAGCTGGCGATGGGGTGGGGCGTGATTCGTGACGGGGGGGAGCAATGCGATACCTGAAGATGGGGGTTGTGGGTCAGATCTTCTGGGGTCTGTCCCGATTCAAGTCCACTCCCACCATCCCCTACAACTGCGCATGGCCCTTGGGCTGTCCCAAAATTCAGAGCTGGCGGAGGCATGGGCGCGAATCGTGTTGGGGGGGAGCAATGCGATACCTGAAGATGGGGGTTGTGGGTCAGAGCTGCAGGGGTGTGTCCCGATTCAAGTCCACTCCTGCTGTCCACTGTATCTGAGCACGGCCCTTGGTCAGTCCCAAAGATCAAAGCTGGCGGTGGGGGAGCGAGAGGGGTCAGGGGGGAGCAATGCGATACATGTAGGTGAGGGTCGTCGGTCAGAGCTGCCAGGGTGTGTCCCGATTCAAGTCCACCCCCACCGCTCACTGCATCTGCGCACGGTCCTTGGCCAGTCATAAAGTTCAGAGTTGGCGGTGGGGGCGCGAGCCGGGTTGGAGGGGGGGAGGAATGCAATACCTGAAGTTGGGGGTCGTGGGTCAGAGCTGCAGGGTGTGTCTCGATTCAAGTCCACTCCCACCAT
>NW_006400143.1:1188054-1188720 GCF_000299155.1 Elephantulus edwardii
CCAAAGTTCAGAGCTGGTGGGGTGTGGGGGGCATGGGCTGGGTCGGGGGGCAGCAATGCGATACCTGAAGATGAGGGTTGTGGGTCAGATCTTCACGGGTCTGTCCCGATTCAAGTCCACTCCCACCATCCCCTACAACTGCGCATGGCCCTTGGGCTGTCCCAAAGTTCAGAGCTGGCGGGGGCGTGGGCGCGAATCGTGTTGGGGGGGAGCAATGCGATACCTGAAGATGGGGGTTGTGGGTCAGAGCTGCAGGGGTGTGTCCAGATTCAAGTCCACTCCCACCGTCCACTTCATCTGCCCACGGTCCTTGGCCAGTCCCAAAGTTCAGAGCTGGCGGTGGTGGCGCGAAACAGGTCAGGGGGGAACAATGCGATACCTGAAGATTGGGGTCATTAGTCAGAGCTGCACGGGTGTGTCCCGATTCAAGTCCACTCCCACCGTCCGCTGCATCTGCGCACGGCCCTTGACCAGTCCCAAAGTTCAGAGCTGGAAGTGGTGGGGGCGCGAGCCGGGTCGGAGGGCAGGAATGCAATACCTCAAGATGGGGGTAGTGGGTCAAAGCTGCTGAGGTGTGTCCCGATTCAAGTCCACTCCCACCATCCACTGCATTTGTGCATGGAAGTTGGCCAGTCCCGAAGTTCAGAGCTGGCGGTCGGGGGGGGG
>NW_006400143.1:1197074-1201944 GCF_000299155.1 Elephantulus edwardii
AGAGCTGGCGGGGGGGTGGGCGCGAACCGTGCTGGCTGGGAGCAATGTGATACCTGAAGATGGGGGTCGTGGGTCAGAGCTGCTGTGGTGTGTCCCGTTTCAAGTCCACTACCACCGTCCACTGCATCTACACACGGTCCTTGGCCAGTCCCATGGTTCAGAGCTGGCGGTGGGGGCGCGAGCTGGGTCGGGGGGAGCAATGCGATACCTGAAGGTGGGGGTCGTGGGTCTGAGCTGCAGGGGTGTGTCCCGATTCAAGTCCAATCCCACCGTCCACTGCATCTGCGCTCGACCCTTGGCCAGTCCCCAAAGTTCAGACCTGGCGGGGGGGAGGGGTGCCCGACCCGGGTCGAAGGGTAGCAATGCTATAATTTAAGTTGGGGTCGTGGGTCAGTGCTGTAGGTATGTGTCCCGATTCAAGTCCACTCCCACCGTCCACTGCATCTGTGACGGCCCTTGGCCAGTCCCAAAGTTCAGAGCTGGTGGGGTGTGGGGGGCATGGGCTGGGTCGGGGGGCAGCAATGCGATACCTGAAGATGAGGGTTGTGGGTCAGATCTTCAGGGGTCTGTCCCGATTCAAGTCCACTCCCACCATCCCCTACAACTGCGCATGGCCCTTGGGCTGTCCCAAAGTTCAGAGCTGGCAGGGGCGTGGGTGCGAATTGTGTTGGGGGGGAGCAATGCGATACCTGAAGATGGGGGTTGTCGGTCAGAGCTGCAGGGGTGTGTCCCGATTCAAGTCCACTCTTGCTGTCCACTGTATCTGAGCACGGCCCTTGGTCAGTCCCAAAGATCAAAGCTGGCGGTGGGGGCGCGAGAGGGGTCAGGGGGTAGCAATGCGATACATGTAGGTGAGGGTCGTCGGTCAGAGCTGCCAGTGTGTGTCCCGATTCAAGTCCACCCCCACCGTTCACTGCATCTGCGCACGGTCCTTGGCCAGTCATAAAGTTCAGAGCTGGAAGGGGTGGGGGCGCGAGCCGGGTCGGAGGGCAGAAATGCAATACCTCAAGATGGGGGTAGTGGGTCAGAGCTGCTGAGGTGTGTACCGATTCAAGTCCACTCCCACCGTCCACTGCATCTGCACTCGGCACTTGGCCAGTCCCAAAGTTCAGAGCTGTTGGGGTGCGTGGTGCGAGCTGGGTCGGGGGGGAGATATATGATACCTGAATATGGGGGTCTTGGGCCAGAGCTACAGGGGTGTGTCCCGATTCAAGTCCATTCCCACCGTCCACTGCATCTGCGCACGGTCCTTGGCCAGTCATAAAGTTCAGAGCTGGCGGGGGTGTGGGCGCTAACCATGTTGGGGGGGAGCAATGCGATACCTGAAGATGGGGGTCGTGGGTCAGTGCTGCAGGGGTGTGTACGGATTCAAGTGCACTCCCACTGTCCCCTTCATCTGCGCACGGTCCTTGGCCAGTCCCAAAGTTCAGAGCTGGCGGTGGGGGCGCGGACCGGGTCGGGGGGTAGCAATGCGATACATGAAGTTGGGGGTCATCGGTCAGAGCTGCAGGGGTGTGTCCCGATTCAAGTGCACTCCCATCGTCCACTGAATCTGCGCACGGCCCTTGGCCAGTTCCAAAATTCAGAGTTGGCGGGGGGGAGGGGGGGCGCGAGCCAGTTCGGAGGGCAGAAATGCAATACCTCATAATGGGGGTAGTGGGTCAGAGCTGCTGAGGTGTGTCCCGATTCAAGTCCACTCCCACCGTCCACTGCATCTGTACTCGGCACTTGGCCAGTCCCAAAGATCAGAGCTGTTGGGATGGGTGGTGCAAGATGGGTCGCGGGGGAGATATGTGACATCTGAAGATGGGGGTCTTGGGTCAGAGCTACAGGGGTGTGTCCCGATTCATGTCCTCTCCCACCGTCCACTGCATCTGCGCACGGCCCTTGGCCAGTCCCAGAGCTCAGAGCTGGCAGTGGGGGCCCGAGCCAGATCGAGGGGGAGCATTGCGATGACTTAAGGTGGGGTTCGTGGGTCAGTGCTCTAGGGGTGTGTCCCGATTCAAGTCCACTCCCACCGTCCACTGCATCTGCACTCGACCATTGGCCAATCCCAAAGTTCAAAGCTGGCGGTGAGGGCGCGAACGGGGTCAGGAGGGAGCAATGCGATACCTGAGGTTGGGGTTGTGGGTCAGAGCTGCAGGGGTGTGTTTCTATTCAAGTCCACTCCCACGGTCCACTGCATCTGTGCATGGACGTTGGCCAGTCCCGAAGTTCAGAGCTGGCGGTGGGGGGGGCGCGATTCGTGTCGGGGGGGAGGTGTTCCCGATTCAAGTGCACTCCCACCGTCCACTGCATCTGCGCACGGCCCTTTGCCAGTCCCACAGTTCAGAGCTGGTGGGGGGGTGGGCGCGAACCATGTTGGGGGGAAGCAATGCAATGCCTGAAGATGGTGGTCATGGGTCAGACCTGCAGGGGTCTGTCTTGATTCAAGTCCACTCCCACTGTCCACTGCATCTGCGCTCGGCCCTTGGCCAGTTCCAAAGTTCAGAGCTGGTGGGGGGGTGGGCGCGAACCATGTTGGGGGAGAGCAATGCGATACCTGAAGATGGGGGTCGTCTGTCAGAGCTGCAGGGATGTGTCCCGATTCAAGTCCACCCCAACGGTCCACTGCATCTGCGCTCGGCCCTTGGCGGGTCCCAAAGTTCAGAACTGACGGGGGAGGTGAGGTGCGAGCAGGGTCGGAGGGCAGAAATGCAATACCTCATGATGGGTGTAGTGGGTCAGAGCTCCTGAGGTGTGTCCCGATTCAAGTCCACTCCCACCGTCCACTGCATCTCCGCACGGCACTTGGCTAGTCCCAAAGTTCAGAGCTGTTGGGGTGGATGGTGCGAGCCGGGTCGGGGGGGAGATATGTGATACCTGAAGATGGGGGTCGTGGGTCAGAGCTGGTGGGGTGTGTCCCGATTCAAGTCCACTCACACCTCTTTGCTCTTATACGAGGTGACCTTCCACAGTCTGTAGCTTCCTGTCTCCGCAACTCTGGCCGGTTTTGCATTGTTACCTGAAAGAACCCTCTTTGGTTTTCTCAGAGGTGAACTTCCCCAGTGCGCAGCATCTTTGCTGTTATCCGTGGTAACCTTCCCCAAGTGCTCAGTCTCTTTGCTGTTATCAGACGTTACCTTCCCCTGTGCGCAGCCTCTTTGCTGTTAAACGAGGTGACCTTCCCCACTGAATAGCCTCTTTGCTGTTGTCAGAGTTGACCTTCCCCAGTGCGCAGCCTCTTTCCTGTTATCCGAGGTAATCTTCCCCAGTGAGTAGCCTCATTGCTGTTATCCGCGGTGACCTGCCCCTGTGCGCAGCCTCTTTGCTGTTATCCGATGTGACCTTCCCCTGTGCGCAGCTTCCCGTATTCCCTTCTCCGGCCGGTTTTGCTTGGTTACCTGAAAGAAATCTTTTTGGTGTTCTCAGAGGTGACCTTCCCCAGTGTGCAGCCTCTTGCTGTTATCCGAGTTGAACTTCCCGTGTGCGCAGCTTCCCGTCTTCCCATCTCTGGGCGGTTTTGCCTGATTGCCTGAAAGAAGCCTCTTTGGTGTTCTCAGAGGTGACCTTCCCCAGTGCGCAGCCTCTTTGCTGTTATCCGAGGTGACCTTCCTAAGTTCGCAGCCTCTTTGATCTTATCCG
The DNA here is from genome assembly GCF_000299155.1 of Elephantulus edwardii. Lineage (NCBI taxonomy): Eukaryota > Metazoa > Chordata > Mammalia > Macroscelidea > Macroscelididae > Elephantulus > Elephantulus edwardii. The sequence goes on from NW_006400143.1 coordinate 1,200,699, forward strand.
AGGTGACCTTCCCCAATGCGCAGCCTCTTTGTTGTTATCCGTGGTGATCTTCCCCAGTGTGCAGCCTCTTTGCTGTTATCCGAGGTGACCTTACCCAGTGCGCAACTTCTTTGCTCTTATACGAGGTGACATTCCACAGTTCGCAGCTTCCTGTCTTCCCTTCTCTGGCCGGTTTTGCCTGGTTACCTGAAAGAACCCTCTTTGGTGTTATCAGAGGTTGCCTTCCCCAGTGTGCACCCTCTTTGCTGTTATTCAAGGTGACATTCCCCAGTGCGCATCCTCTTTGCTGTTAAACCAGGTGACCTCCCCCAGTGCGTAGCCTCTTTGCTGTTATCCGAGTTGACCTTCCCCAGAGCGGAGCCTCTTTGCTGTTATCCGAGATAACCTTCCCCAGTGCGTAGCCTCTTTGCTGTTATCAGAGGTGACCTTCCCCTGTGCGTAGCCTCTTTGTTGTTAACCGAGGTGACATTCCCCTCTGCGCTCCTTCCCGTATTCCCTTCTCCAGCCGGTTTTGCCTGGTTACTTGAAAGAAACGTCTTTGGTGTTCTCAGAGGTGACCTTCGCCTCTACGCAGCTTCCCGTCTTCCCTTCTCTGGGCGGTTTTGCCTGGTTGCTTGAAAGGAGTCTCTTTGCAGTTATCCGAAGTGACCTTCCACAGTGCGCAGAATCCTTGCTGTTATCTGAGGTGACCATCCACAGTGCGTAGCCTCATTGCTGTTATCCGAGGTGACCTTCCCCAGTAAGCGGCCTTTTTGCCATCATCCGAGGTGACCTTCCCCACTGCCCAGCTTCCCATCTTCCATTGTCTGGCCGGTTTTGCCTGGTTGCCTGAAAGAAGCCTCTTTGCTCTTATCCGAGGTGACCTTCCCCAGTGCGCAGCCTCTTTGCTGTTATCCGAGGTGACCTTCCCCAGTGCGCAGCCTCTTTGCTGTTATCCGAGGTGACCTTCCCCAGTGCGCAGCCTCTTTGCTGTTATCCGAGTTGACCTTCCCCAGTGCGGAGCCTCTTTGCTGTAATCCGAGGTGACCTTCCCCAATGCGCAGCCCCTTTGCTGTTATCCGAGGTGACCTTCACCTGTGCGCAGCCTGTTTGCTGTTATCCGAGGTGACCTTCCCTTGTGCGCAGCTTCACGTCTTCCCTTCTCTGGGCGGTTTTGCCTGGTTGCCTGAAAGAAGCCTCTTTGCTGTTATCCGAGGTAAACTTCTCATGTGCGCACCTTCCCGTCTTCCCTTCTCCGGCCTGTTTT
>NW_006400143.1:1202873-1203993 GCF_000299155.1 Elephantulus edwardii
AGGTGACCTTCCCCAGTGCGCAGCCTCTTTGTTGTTGTCCGAGGTGACCTTCCCCAGTGTGCAGCCTCTTTGCTGTTATCCGAGGTGACGTTACCCAGTGCGCAGCTTCCCGTCTTCCCTTCTACAGGCGGTTTGGCCAGGTTACCTGAAGGAAGCCTCTTTGCTGTTATCCGAGGAGAAGTTCCCCAGTGCGCAGCCTCTTTGCTGTTATCCGAGGTGACCTTACCCAGTGCTCAACCTCTTTGCTCTTATACGAGGTGACATTCCACAGTCTGCAGCTTCCTGACTTCCCTTCTCTGGCCGGTTTTGCCTGATTACCTGAAAGAACCCTCTTTGGTGTTCTCAGAGGTTACCTTCCCAAGTGTGCACCCTCTTTGCTGTTAAACCAGGTGACCTCCCCCAGTGCGTAGCCTCTTTGCTGTTATCCGAGTTGACCTTCCCCAGTGCGTAGCCTCTTCGCTGTTTTCAGAGGTGACCTTCCCCTGTGCATAGCCTCTTTGCTGTTATCCGAGGTGACCTACCCCTCAGCGCTGCTTCCCGTATTCCCTTCTCCAGCTGGTTTTGCCTGGTTAGTTGAAAGAAACCTCTTTGGTGTTCTTAGAGTTGACCTTCCCCTGTGTGCAGCTTCCCGTCTTCCTTTCTCTGGGCGGTTTTGCCTGGTTGCCTGAAAGGAGTCTCTTTGCTGTTATCCCATGTGACCTTCCATAGTAAGCAGCCTCTTTGCTGTTATCCCATGTGACCTTCCATAGTAAGCAACCTCTTTGCTGTCATCCGAGGTGACCTTCCACACTGCCCAGCTTCCCGTCTTCCATTGTCTGGCCGGTTTTCCCTGGTTGCCTGAAAGAAGACTCTTTGTTGTTATCCGAGGTGACCTTCCCCAGTGCGCAGCCTCTTTGCTGTTATCCGAGGTGACCTTTCCCAGTGTGCAGCCTCTTTGCTGTTATCCGAGGTGACCTTCCCCAGTGTGCAGCCTCTTGCTGTTATCCGAGTTGAACTTCCCGTGTGCGCAGCTTCCCGTCTTCCCTTCTCTGGGCGGTTTTGCCTGATTGCCTGAAAGAAGCCTCTTTGGTGTTCTCAGAGGTGACCTTCCCCAGTGCGCAGCCTCTTTGCTGTTATCCGA
>NW_006400143.1:1204793-1208228 GCF_000299155.1 Elephantulus edwardii
AGGTGACCTCCCCCAGTGCGTAGCCTCTTTGCTGTTATCCGAGTTGACCTTCCCCAGTGCGCAGCCTCTTTGCTGTTTTCAGAGGTGACCTTCCCTTGTGCGTAGCCTCTTTGCTGTTATCCGAGTTGACCTTCCCCTGTGTGCAGCCTCTTTGCTGTTATTCGAGGTGAATTCCCCATTGCGCATCCCCTTTGCAGTTATCTGAGTTGATGTTCCCCAGTGCGCAGATTCCCGGCTTCCCTTCTCCGGTTCTGTTTGCCTGGTTACCTGAAAGAAGCCTCTTTGCTGTTATGCGACGTGTCCTTCCCCATTGCGCAGACTCTTTCTGTTATTCAAAATGACCTTACCCAGTGCGCAGCCTCTTTGTTCTTATACGAGGTGACCTTCCACAGTCCGCAGCGTCCTGTCTTCCCTTCTATGTCCGGTTTTGCCTGGTTACCTTAAGGAAGCCTCTTTTCTGTTATTCGAGGTCACCTTCCCCAGTGCACAGCCTCTTTGCTGTTATCCGAGGTGACCTTACCCAGTGCGCAGCATCTTTGCTCTTATACGAGGTGACCTTCCCCACTGGGCAGCTTCCTCTCTTCCATTCTCTGGCCGGTTTTTCCTGGTTGCCTGAAAGAAGCCTCTTTGCTGTTATCCGAGGTTACCTTCCCCAGTGCGCAACATCTTTGCTGTTATCCGAGGTTACCTTCGCCTGTGTGCAGCCTCTTTGCTCTTATCCGAGGGGACCTTCCCCAGTGCGCAGCCTCTTCGCTATTATCCTAGTTGACCTTCCCCAGTGCGCAGCCTCTTTTCTCTTATCCGAGGGGAACTTCCCCAGTGCGCAGCTTCCCGTCTTCCATTCTCAGGCCAGTTTTGCCTGGTTGCCTGAAAGAAACCTCTTTGCTTTCATACGAGGTAACCTTCCACTGTGCGCACCTTCCCATCTTCTCTTCTCCGGCCGGTTTTGCCTGGTTGGCTGAAAGAAGCCTTTTTGCTTTTATCCGAGGTGACCTTCCCCAGTGTGCAGCGTCTTTGATGTTATCTGAGGCGACCTTCCCCATTGCGCAGCCTCTTTCCTGTTATCCGAGGTGACCTCCTAAGTACGCAGCCTCTTTGATTTATCCGAGGTGACTTGCCCAGTGCACAGCCTCTTTGTTTTTATCTGTGGTGAGTTTCCGCAGTTCCCAGCTTCCCGTCTTCCCTTTTCCGGCCGGTTTAGCCTGGTTACCGGAAAGAAGCCTCTTTGCTGTTATCTGAGGTGACCTTCCCCAGTGCACAGCCTCTTTGCTGTTATCCGAGGCGACCTTCCCCAGTGCGCAGCCTCTTTGCTGTTATCCGAGGTGACCTTACCCAGTGCGCAGCCTCTTTGCTCTTATACGAAGTGACATTCCACAGTCTGCAGCTTCCTGTCTTCCCAACTCCGGCCTGTTTTGCATTGTTACCTGAAAGAACCCTCTTTGGTGTTCTCAGAGGTTACCTTCCCAAGTGTGCACCCTCTTTGCTGTTATTCAAGGTGACATTCCCCAGTGCGCAACCTCTTTGCTGTTGAACGAGGTGACCTCCCCCAGTGTGTAGCCTCTTTGCTGTTATCCGAGTTGACCTTCCCCAGTGCGCAGCCTCTTTGCTGTTTTCAGAGGTGACCTTCCCCTGTGTGTAACCTCTTTGCTGTTATCTGAGGTAACCTTCCCCTCTGCGCTGCTTCCCGTATTCCCTTCTCCAGCCAGTTTTGCCTGGTTACCTGAAAGAAAACTCTTTGGTGTTCTCAGAAGTGACCTTCCCCTGTGCGCAGCTTCCCGTCTTCCTTTCAATGGGCGGTTTTGCCTGGCTGCCTGAAAGGAGTCTCTTTGCTGTTATCCGATGTGACCTTCCACAGTGCGCAGAATCTTTGCTGTTATCCAAGGTGACCATCCACAGTGCGCAGCCTCTTTGCTTTTATCCGAGGTGCCCTTCCCCAGTAAGCAGCCTCTTTGCTGTCATCCGAGGTGACCTTCCCACTGCCCAGCTTCCCGTCTTTCATTGTCTGGCCGGTTTTGCCTGGTTGCCTGAAAGAAGACTCTTTGCTGTTATCCGAGGTGACCTTCCCCAGTGTGCAGCCTCTTTGCTGTTATCCGAGGTGACCTTCCCCATTGCGCAGCCTCTTTGCTGTTATCTGAGGTGACCTTCCCCAGTGTACAGCCTCTTTGCTGTTATCCGAGGTGCCCTTCCCCTTTGCGCAGCCTCTTTCCTGTTATCCGAGGTGACCTTCCCCAGTGCGCAGCCTCTTTGCTGTTATCCGAGTTGACCTTCCCCTGTGTGCAGCCTCTTTGCTGTTATCCGAGGTGAATTCCCCATTGTGCATCCCCTTTGCAGTTATCCGAGTTGATGTTCCCCAGTGCGCAGCTTCCCGGGTTCCCTTCTCCGGTTCTGTTTGCCTGGTTACCTGAAAGAAGCCTCTTTGCTGTTATCCGAGGTGTCCTTCCCCATTGCGCAGCCTCTTTCCTGTTATACAAAATGACCTTACCCAGTGCGCAGCCTCTTTGTTCTTATACGAGGTGACCTTCCACAGTCCGCAGATTCCTGTCTTCCTTTCTACGTCCGGGTTTGCCTGGTTACCTTAAGGAAGCCTCTTTGCTGTTATTCGAGGTCACCTTCCCCAGTGCACAGCCTCTTTGCTGTTATCCGAGGTGACCTTACCCAGTGCGCAGCATCTTTGCTCTTATACGAGGTGACCTTCCCCACTGTGCAGCTTCCTGTCTTCCATTCTCTGGCCGGTTTTGCCTGGTTGCCTGAAAGAAGCCTCTTTGCTGTTATCCGAGGTTACCTTCCCCAGTGCGCAGCCTCTTTGCTGTTATCCGAGGTGACCTTCGCCAGTGTGCAGCCTCTTTGCTGTTATCCGAGTTGACCTTCCCCAGTGCGCAGCCTCTTTGTTGTTATCCGAGGTGACGTTCTCCAGTGCGCAGCTTCCCGTCTTCCCTTCTCCGGCCTGTTTTGCCTGGTTACCTGAAAGAAGCCTCTTTGCTGTTATCTGAGGTGACCTTCGCCAGGTTGCAGCCTCTTTGCTGTTATCCGAGGTGACCTTCCCCAATGAGCAGTTTCCCGTCTTCCCTTCTCTGGCCGGTATTCCCTGTTTACCTTAAATAAGCCTCTTTGCTGTTATCCGAGTTTACCTTCCCCAGTGCGCAGCCTCTTTGCTATTATCCGAGTTGACCTTACCCAGTGCGCAGCCTCTTTGCTCTTATACGAGGTGACCTTCCACAGTCCACAGCTTCCTGTCTTCCGAACTCTGGCCTGTTTTGCATTGTTACCTGAAAGAATCCTCTTTGGTGTTCTCAGAGGTTACCTTCGCAAGTGTGCACCCTCTTTGCTGTTATTGAAGGTGACATTCCCCAGTGCGCAGCCTCTTTGCTGTTAAACGAGGTGACCTCCCCCAGTGCGTAGCCTCTTTGCTGTTATCCGAGTTGACCTTCCCCAGTG
>NW_006400143.1:1211938-1219528 GCF_000299155.1 Elephantulus edwardii
TGAAGTTCCCCAGTGCGCAGCCTCTTTGCTGTTATCCGAGGTGACCTTACCCAGTGCGCAACCTCTTTGCTCTTATACGAGGTGACATTCCACAGTCCGCAGCTTCCTGACTTCCCTTCTCTGGCCGGTTTTGCATGGTGACCTGAAATAACCCTCTTTGGTGTTCTCAGAGGTTACCTTCCCAAGTGTGCACCCTCTTTGCTGTTATTCAAGGTGACATTCCCCAGTGCGCAGCCTCTTTGCTGTTAAACGAGTTGACCTTCCCCAGTGCACAGCCTCTTTGCTGTTTTCAGAGGTGACCTTCCCCTGTGTGTAGCCTCTTTGCTGTTATCCGAGGTGACCTTCCCCTGTGTGCAGCCTCTTTGCTGTTATCCGAGGTGACCTTCCCCAGTGAGCAGCCTCTTTGCTGTTATCAGAGGTTACCTTCCCCAGTGCGTAGCTTCCCGTCTTCCCTTCTCTGGCCGGTTTTGCCTGGTTACCTGAAAGAAGCCTCTTTGCTGTTATCTGAGGTGACCTTCGCCAGTTTGCAGCCTCTTTGCTGTTATCCGAGGTGACCTTCCCCAGTGAGCAGCTTCCTGTCTTCCCTTCTCTGGCCGGTATTCCTTGTTTACCTTAAAGAAGCCTCTTTGCTCTTATCCAAGGTGACCTTCCGCAGTGCGCAGACTCTTTTCTGTTATACGAGGTCACCTTCCCCTGTGCGCAGCCTTTTTGCTGTTATCCGAGGTCACCTTCCCCAGTCCGCAGCCTCTTTGCTGTTATCCGTGGTGACCTTCCCCAGTGCGCAGCTTCCCGTCTTCCCTTTTCTGGCCGGTTTTGCCCAGTTGCCTGAAAGAAGTCTCTTTGCTGCTATTCGAGGTGACCTTTCCCAGTGCGCAATCCAAGGTGACCTTCCCCAGTGAGCAGCCTCTTTGCTGTTATCCGAGGTGACCTTCCCCAGTGCGCAGTTTCCCTTCTCACCTTCTCTGTCCGGTTTTCCCTGGTTACCTGAAAGAATCCTCTTTGTTCTTATCCGAGGTGACCTTCCCTAGTGCGCAGCATCTTTCCTGTTATCCGAGGTGACCTTCCCCAGTGCGTAGCTTCCCGTCTTCCCTTCTCTGGCCGGTTTTGCCTGGTTTCCTGAAAAAAGTCTCTTTGCTGTTATCCTAGGTGATCTTCCCTAGTGCGCAGCCTCTTTGCTGTTATCCGAGGTGACGTTCTCCAGTGCGGAGCTTCCCATCTTCCCTTCTCCGGCCTGTTTTGCCTGGTTACCTTAAAGAAGCCTCTTTGCTGTTATCCGTGGTGACCTTTCCCTGTGCGCAGCCTCTTTGCTGTTATCCGAAGTGACCTTCCCCAGTGCGCAGCCTCTTTGCTGTTATCCGAAGTGACCTTCCCCAGTGCGCAGCCTCTTTGCTGTTATCCGAGGTGACCTTCCCCGGTGGGCAGCTTCTTTGCTGTTATCCGAGGTTACCTTCCCCAGTGCGCAGCTTCCCTTCTTACCTTCTCTGTCTGGTTTTCTCTGGTTACCTGAAAGAAACCTCTTTGCTGTTATCCGAGGTGACCTTCCCCAGTGCTCAGCCTCTTTGCTGTTATCCGAGGTGACCTTCCCCTGTGCGCAGCAGCCTCTTTGCTGTTATACGAGGTGACCTTTCCCAGTGCGTAACTTCCCGTCTTCCCTTCTCCGGCCGGTTTTGCCTCGTTTCCTGAAAGACGTCTCTTTGCTGTTATCCGAGGTGATCTTCCCTAGTGCGCAGCGTCTTTGCTGTTTTCCGAGGTGACCTTCCCCAGTGTGTAGCTTCCCGTCTTCCCTTCTCCGGCTGGTTTTGCCTGGTTACCATAAAGAAGCCTATTTGCTGTTATCTGAGGTGACCTTCGCCAGGTTGCAGCCTCTTTGCTGTTATCCGAGGTGTCCTTCCACAGTGAGCAGCTTTCCGTCTTTCCTTCTCTGGCCAGTATTGCCTGGTTACCTGAAAGAAGCCTCTTTACTCTTATCCAAGGTGACCTTCCCCAGTGCGCAGCCTCTTTGCTGTTATCCGAGGTGACCTCCCCCAGTGCGTAGCTTCCCGTCTTCCCTTCTCCGGCCGGTTTTACCTGGTTACCTGAAAGAAGCCTCTTTGCTGTTATCCGACGTGACCTTCCCCAGTGTGCAGCTTCCCTTCTTCCGTTCTCTGGCTGGTTTTGCCTGGATACCCGAAAGAAGCCTCTTTGCTGTTATCCGAAGTGACCTTCCCCATTGCGCACGGTCCCGTTCTCCCTTCTCGGGCCGGTTTTGCCTGGTTACCTTAAAGAAGCCACTTTGCTGTTATACTAGGTGACCTCCCCACTGCGCAATCTCTTTGCTGTTATGCGAGGTGACGTTTCCCAGTGCGCAGCCTCTTTGCTGTTATCCGAGGTGACCTTCCCCAGTGTGCAGCCTCTTTTCTGTTATCCGATGTGATCTTCCCTTGTGCGCAGCCTCTTTGCTGTTATCCGAGGTGACCTCCGCCAGTGCGTAGCTTCCCGTCTTCCCTTCTCCGGCCGGTTTTACCTTGGTACCTGAAAGAAGCCTCTTTGCTGTTATCCGCGTTGACCTTCTGCAGTGCGCAGCCTCTTTGCTGTTATCCGAGGTGACCTTCCCCAGTGCGCAGCTTCCCGTCTTCCCTTCTCTGGCCGCTATTGCCTGGTTACCTGAAAGAAGCCTCTTTACTCTTATCCAAGGTGACCTTCCCCAGTTTGCAGCCTCTTTGCTGTTATCCGAGTTTACCTTGCCCATTGCGCAGCTGAACTTTTCATTTTCTTCTCTTCTGCGAGGTCTGTTTAAGTGTTTCTATCTGTCCTTGTCAATCTGGGCAGGGGATGTGTTTTAAGGAATTTGTCTATTTCCTCTATGCTTTTTAATTTATCAGTATATAGCTTTTCATAGTATTCTGACATTAGTGATTTAATTTCTTCTGTTTCTGTTTCTGTTGTGATGTTCCCTCTGTCATTTCCTAATCGAGTTATCTGTATCTTTTCCTTCTTTTGTTAAATTTTCCAATGGTTTGTCAATTTTATTGACCCTTTCAAAAAACCAGCTCAACTTATTGATGGCTTCAACTATTTTTCCTCTTGATTTCAGCTCTTGTCCTTATAATTTATTTTCTTCTTGAGGCTGTAGGATTAGATTGTTGACCTTTCTTACTTTCTGAAGGTGTTGCATTAGATCATTGATTCTTCTTCTTTCTTCTTTTTTTATGTGTCTTGTGCCTATTGCTATGCAATGCCCTCTGAGGACTGCCTTAGCTGTGTCCCAGAGGTTTTGGTAAGTTGTATCTTCATTATCATTTATTTCAAGGAAATTTTTCATTTCACTCTTTATTTCTTTTATATCCCAATCATGTTCTAGCAAAGAATTATTTAATTTACACATGGGGGGGTGGGTTGTAAGCTTTACTCTTTTGAAGACTCACTATGGTGAAAATGACAATCCTACCAAAGGCAATGTACATGTTTAGTACAATCCTAATCCAGATACCAAATTCATTTTTCAAGGAGATTGAAAGGAAATTATCAAATTTACTTGGAGAGACAAGAGACACTTAATAAGAAAAACACTTCTGAGAAACAAAAATTAGATTGGAGGCATAGCACTCTCTGACCTCAAAATCTACTACACAGCAGTGGTAACAAAAACAGCATGGTACTGGTACAATGACAGGCACATAGACCAATAGAACAGAATTGAGAACACAGAAATAGACCCAGCCATCTATGGTCAACTGATATTTGACAAGAAAATAAAAGATATCAAATGGGGAAATGAAACCTCTTCAACAAATGGTGCTGGCAAAACTGGATTTCCATCAACAAAGAGCTGAACCAGGATCCACTTCTCACACCAAACACAAAAATCAACTCAAGGTGGATCAGAGACCTGGGAGTAAAGCTCCAAATTATAGAAATGAGGCACAAACTGAGATTTGTATGCCAATATTCACAACAACATTATTCACCATCACAGAACATGGAAACAGCCCAAATGTCCAACCACAAGCAAATGAACTGAGAAATTATGGTACATTCACAGTGGAGTACTGTGCAGCATGCAGGAGCAATAACTTTGTAAATTATTACCTAATTTGGGAGGGACTAGAAAGTATTATGCTTAGTGAACTGACTCAGTCCCACAGGGCTAAATATTGTATAAGACCGTTATTGTAGAATAAGTATAAGGATCCAGGAGGGGTGGGAGAGCCTGGAAGCAGCGGGAATGTGAATGTACAGGTGGAAGAGGGGAATAATCATTGGATTGTACAATTTGATTGGTGGGGGGGGTGAGGGAAATTGAAATAATATGTTTGAATTTGTATTAGAATTTGTAAATAAACTAATAAAAAAAGAAAAGAAAAATTCATATTAATTGCAATTACACAGTGGAGGAAGCAGAAAGATTAATTGAGTTTGCTCATTCACTGCTTAACAGTGGTGTAGTAAGTGAAAAGAGTTGAAATAAATGAACCTTTTTAGGCTAATAACCTGTGGAAAACTTATGTGCATACATCACTATGGAGACCAAAGGGAAGATGGTTTTGGAAAGGTCAAAGATGAGAAAAGTAGCCATCACATTATGACAGGACAATGTAAAACCTAGGTGGGAGCTTGTAACTCTACATTTGTTCCCTGAACTGTGAGATCTTAATCATTTTCTAAGATGTTTGAAAGTATGGCTTAGGGATCACTTCTACAGATGCATTAGGTTGCAAATTCAAATTCCTTGAATTTGCCTAATGTCCATTAATTCAAAATCTGTGAGGAAAACGTCAGAGGAATTCACATTTCTAAGACATTTCCAAGTGCCTCTTTGGAATAACAAAATTTGAAAGCTACTGAGCTAGCAAATGAAAAGGACGATGGGGAAAGAATGAAGAATAAAATGCCTCATCTACTTAGCTCTGAATATAGGATTTCAAAGGGCTGCTCTGGAAGACAAGGCAAAATATTATAATGAAATATGCAAGGAGCTGGAATCTGAAAATCCAAAGGGCCAAATTCGCTCAGCTTTTCTTAAGATGGAAGAAGTAAAGAATAAATTCAAGTCACAAGTTGCAATGCTTAAGGATGCGATAGGCATAATATTGAATGATTCAAGAAGCATTAAAAGCAGATGGAAGGAGTATACAGAGTCATTGTACCAGAAAGAATTGGCTGACAAAGAAGAATTTCAAGAAATAATATATGAGCAAGAGGCAATGGTGATGAAGGAGGAAGGTCAGGCTGCTCTGAAGGACTTTCCAAAAAATAAATCCCTGGGAATTGATGTATTTCAGCTGCCCTTCATGCGCTTACAAAGTTGTACCAAGAATTCTGGAGGACAACTATTTGACCAACTGACTGGAAGAGATCCATATTTATTCCTGTTCCAAAAAAAGGTGACCTGAAAGAGTGTGGAAATTATCAAGCAATATCACTTATATCACACACTTGCAAAATCCTGATGAAGATTATCCAGAAACTCCTTGAATAGTACCTTAACAGAGAACTACCAAAAATACAGGCTGGATTTAGAAGAGGTTGTGGCACTAGGGACATTATTGCCAATGTCAGATGGATCTTGACAGAAAACAGAGAGTATCAAAAGAATGTCTGTGTTTCGTTGACTATGCAAAGGCATTTTACTCTGTGGATCACAATAAATTGTTGCTAACCTTGAGGAAAATGGGAATCTCACCTATATTTGGACCAAGAAGCAGTCGGAACAGAGCAAGGAAACACTGCATGGTTCAAAATCAGGAAAGGAGTTGTCAGGGATGCATCGTGTCCCCATACCTTTCAATCTGTGTGCAGAAGAGATCATTCAGGAAGTAGGGCTTTATGAGGAGGTGTGTAATATCAAGATTGGAAGACGACTCATTAACAAGCTACAATATGCAGATGACACAATCTTGCTTGATGAAACTGAAGAAGACCTGAAGCACTTGCTGCAAAACGTCAAGGACTATAGTCTTCAATGTGGATTGAAGTTCAACATCAAGAAGACAAAGATTATCACCACTGGGCCAATTGGCAGCACAATAATAGACGGAGAAGAGATTGAGATTGTTAGCAATTACAGCTTGCTCGGATCCACAATCAACACTGTTAATACCAGTAGTCAGGAAATCAGAGGACTTACACTGGGAAAATCTGCTGTCATGGACCTCTCCAGAGTTCTGAAGTGCAACGATATCAGTCTAGATACAAAGGTGTACCTAATCCAGTCCGTGGTTTTCTCAATTACTTGTTATGCCTCAAAAAGTTGGACAGAGACTAAGTATAACAGAAGAATAGGTGTCTTCAAGTTGTGGTGCTGGAGAATAGTCTTGAACATACCATGGACTGCCAAGAAAACAAATAGGTCTGTCTTGGAGAGGATGAAACCAAATACCTCCTCGGAGGCTAGGATTTTGAAGCTCCACCTCACTTACTTTGGGTATGTGGCCAGGAGAGATAGACATCATACTCGGAAGGGTGGACAGATGGTGCAGGAAAGGGAGACCCCGGATGAGATGGATTAATACAGTAACTGGGGCAATGGGGGTTGGTGTGTCAGAATTAGTGAGACCGGCTGAGGACAGGGAAGGGTTCAGAACTGCTGTACATAGGGTTGCTATGCATTGCATGCAACTCACTCAATAACATTCTGTGACAGAGTTGGAAGCAGGAGTAGCATCCACTTCCTAAACAATTTACCTCCAAAAATGCTATGAACTTTGATAAATGTCGACAGTTGTAGAGGGGCTTCAGGCCTTTTGTTCATATGGTCACTATGAGTCGTGCTCAACTCGAAGGCAACCAACAACACAACAACAACAACGTAGTTCTGGTACCTAGTGGGTAAGGTGTGGTGTGACCAGCTCAAAGGCAGGCAAATCCAATCCACCAGCTCCTCTTGGGGAGAAAGATGGACAATCTTCAATGTGATTTATAGCCCCTGAAAACACACTGGAGGGTCAGCCATTTGTTAGTTCCAATTCAACAGCATGTAATTACAACATGCTTCCTCAAGACTGTCTCTGGAAGTTGCAGCCATTGGTAAAAATGGTTACCTTCAAGAGAATCTGAGATGTTCTGGTGTTGTTAGCTGCTATGTGTCATTCTGACTCATAGAAACTCCATGGGTAAAGATCACATTTCCTACTGCTCCCTAGTGTTTCCAAGGTTGTGGCCTTTTCACAAGAATTATGACCTCTTTCTCCTTTGGTCCCTCCAGATGGGAGGGGTTTGAATCACCAAACCTTCAACTAGTGTTTAATTATCTGCACCATCCAAAGCCTTGTCACTATAAACTTTTTAAATGCTAGTTATGTTTTTATCATGTTGTTGTTATGTGCCATCGAGTTGTTTGAGACTCATAGCGACCCTATGCACAACAGCCCTAAACCCTGCTCTATCCTGCGCCAACCGCACTGCCTGTGACACACCATCCCGATTACCCCAGTCACCGAATCAATCCATTTCGTAGAGCGTCTTCCCCTCCTGCACTGTCCCTCCACCCTCCCAAGCATGATGTCCCTCTCCAAGGACCCGTTCCTCCTGGCAACAAGTCCAAAGTATGTTAGACGAAGCCCACAAATCCTTGCCTCCAAGGAGTAGCTTGGTTTAATCCTCTCCAAGATG
>NW_006400143.1:1223362-1228503 GCF_000299155.1 Elephantulus edwardii
TGTGGCATCAGGATTGGTGGAAGAATCATCAACAACCTGCATTATGCAGATGACACAACCCTGCTCGCTGAAACTGAGGAGGACCTGAAGCGCTTCCTGCAGAAGATCAAGGCCTTCTATATGGACTGGAGCTCAACATCAAGAAAACAAAGATTTTAACCACTGAGACAATTGGCAGCATCAGTATGGATAATGAAGAGATTGAGATAGTTAACAGTTTTCATTTACTTGGCTCCACAGTCAACACTCTTGGTAACAGCAGCCAGGAAATCAAGAGATGAATTGCATCGAGAAAGTCAGCTGTGAGGGACCTCTCAAGAGTACTGAAGAGCAACGATGTCAGAGTGGAGACTAAGGTGCGCCTGATCCAGGCTATAGTCTTCACAATTACATGCTATGCATCAGAAAGTTGGACAGTGAATAGGATTGATAGAAAGAGAGTTGATGCCTTTGAGCTGTGGTGCTGGAGAAGAGTGTTGAATATACCATGGACTGCTAGGACAACAAACAGGTTTGTCCTGGAGAGGGTGAAGCCAGAATGTTCCCTGGAGTCAAGGATTCTGAGGCTTCGTCTGACATATTTTGGGCATGTTGCAAGGAGGGACTGGTCCTTGGAGAGGGACATCATGTTTGGCAGAGAGGAGAGGCGGCGAAGGAGAGGAAGACCTTTCATGAGATGGATCAATTCTGTGACTGGAGAGGTGGGAATAAGTGCATTTGAGATGGCTAGGTAGGCATAGGATAGAAGAACATATAGAGCTCTTGTACATAGGGTCGCTATGAGTCATAAGCGACTCGATGTCACATAACAACAACAACAACAACAACAACAACATTACATGTAACACTCCCTATTCTATAGAAGATCCTGAAATTAAATTACAATGTTAAAAACCAGCATTGGGCATAAGCTGTGAGACCCAAAAGCTATTGAAGAGAATGTTTTAAATGGAAGAAAAAGAGATAAGTAATGGAAGATATGGAAGAAATAGAGATAAGGACCGGGGAGCCTAGGATCACTTTCATGTGTACCCAAGAATGAGAAAGTTTCCTTAGAAACCCTCCAGAACCAAAAAGCTCATAGTTTGTAAGCTACAGTTGGAGTGTGGAGACTAGCCAAGGATGTTGTTCTAAATGTAGCACTCATCTACACAACAGATGAGAGATAGAAAAACTAAAGGCATGGAATGTTCTATGCTCCCTGGAGGAAGGGATGGAATGAATGATACCTGAGATGGATTGGCATGTGACATTTTGAATCAGACAATGACACAATGTACTATATTGGAAATAAAAAGGTGAGAAAAGATGTGGTCGCATTCGTAGATTCATCTTGAAATACAATGTTGTGAGCAACCAGATAATATCCATACACACACAAGGAAGACTTGTTAATACTACTGTCATTCAAATATATGCATCAATAACCAGAGTCAAAGAGGAAGAAGTAGGTTATTTCTACCAACTGGTGCAATCAGAGATCAATCAAACACACAGCTGAGGCGCACTAATAATACTACTAATAATAGGTGACTGTAATGCAAAAGTTGGAAATGAACAAGTTACGTTAATTGGAAAACATGGACTTGGTGAAATGAGGCTGGATATAGAATGATAGAATTTAGTACAATCAATGCAAATCATTACAAATACCTTTTATAGGAAACCCAAATAGTGTCTATACACATGGACCTTACCGGATGGGCTACACAAGAATCAGATTTATTACATATATGGAAAGAATTATTGGAGAAACTCAGTATCAGCTGTGAACACTAGGCTAGGTGATGATTTGTGGAAAAGATCATCAACTACTCTAATGTAAGTTAAAGCTGAAGCTAAAGAAAATTTAAACAAATCAACAAGAACCAAAATTTGACCTTGATCCTATGACAAAGCAGAATTTTCTGTAATCCAAAGCATTTATCTTTATGGAAGAAGATTCTCTCATTATTTCATATGGAATAGCTTTTGCATTCAAACCCATCACTTCACATAGAGTGGCTACTGGATTAGTAACAGAGCATTTAATCCATGCACTACCAGGGCTTCTTTTCTTTATGTTGAACCCAGGAAATTTCCTCAGTAATGATAGAATGAGAGTTGTGTATGAGGAGAAGGAGTACGTATGAGAAGAACGAGTACTTAAAAGGACAAAAAGAGAAAAGAGCTCAGGCAAAGGCACTGAAATAAGAGTATAAGAAACTTCCTCCATAAGGGAATAGTACTCTCTTAGTTGCTAAGGGCATAGCTTTCCCCCCTTCTTAAAAGAGAAAATACAGAACAGCAGCCGAAACCCAGGGCAGCCAGAACACAGCACAGCCAGAGAGCTGGAATTTGAACCACACACAGGACAGCTGAGTTCCAGCCAAAAGACACCAGCCGTGCCACTGTGAAGCACACCCACCAGGAGCAAATAGGGAGCAACCGCCTGCCACCCTGTTACTGAGCAGGAGCAAACTACCACCCCCAGCTTCTAAGAGACCCTAGAGGAGCAACTGCCTGCCAGCCACCTTAGAACCCCAGAGGAGCGACCACCGCTGACCACCATATGACCCCAGAGAAGGGACTACTGCCCACCACTGCATGACCCCACTACTGCAGGGTGTAGCTAGCTGCATAAATGTCAAGCAGTACACAAGCCCCGCCCCCTGCCTCCTGGTGGTAGTGTCCAAGCCCTGTGCTCCTGTACCCCTCCCTAGCCCTGTGCTTCCTCCCCCTTACCCTATCCCCCCTTGCAGCCCCACAACCACACACCTTAGCCCCTGCCACAGCCCTGTGTCCATCACCCGGAGCTACAAGCTGAGCTGCTGTGGAACTAACTGGGCAGGAGAAAGGCCGGTAGGATCCTGACTGGGTTTTTTGGGGCACTGCTGATTACCTGGGAGAGCACCCAAGGGCATGCCCATTGGTGGGGAATTTGGCCAAGCTCTCTTGGATCACACCAACTGTCCAGAAACGAGCCAGTCACTGGCTGGATTTTGTGGACTCTGCAGACCAGCCAGAGGCTAGTGGGTTGGTGGGAATTTGACCTTGACTTTTTGGGTCATGTTGGATCCAGGACTCTGCTGGCGCATGAGTTGTTGTGTGAGGACACCTGCGTAAGTGCCACCAGGCAGGGAAAACTGAGAAAACCACTGGGTGAGAAATGGACAAAGGGAATTTGAGTAGGGACTCCAATCGTGAGCACACTCAGACAGCAGAGGTTTGAGCAAGGTCCCCCAAGTGTTTGACCTGCCCTTGTGATCACATCAACCCTGTGCCTGCCTTACCCCATTTGACTCCACACCATTGCCTACACATCTGGGAAATCAACTTCCCTTTAATCAGGAGCACCTTGACCTGTCTTAGCAACAGGAGATTGCCCTCACAGGCTCTCAAGTGACATTTCTCTGAAGTCAGAAGTTCAGAGAAACACGTAAGTGGGGTAGCTGCCCAACTGAACTCTAGAGCATTGTCTTCAGATCAAGAACATACTCGAAGAAAGCAAGCTGTACCAAACAATACATAAATGCAAAGCAAGGTGTCACCCAAAAAGGATGACACAGTATCAGTGGATTTCCTGAAGCCAGAAAGTGTGATGGAACGTTCTGACAGAATTAAAAGAGGAGTGACTGAATATATCCAATGAATGAAAGACAAACTTGGTGAATTACAGGATACTACAAGCAAAAACCATCTATTCCAGGGGCCTTATTTTTTGCTATTTCCTTCAAAGCAGCTTGAACTTCCTCCTTCATCACCATAAGCTCTTGCTCAAATGTTATTTCATTAAATTCCTCTGTATCTGCCAATTCCTTTCTATACAATGACTCAGTATATTCCTTCCATCTTCTTTTGATACCTCCTGGATAGTTTAAAATTCTACCTAAAGCATCCTTGATTGTAGCAACTCGAGGTTTGAATTTGTTCTTCAGTTCCTTGAACTTAAGAAATGCTGAGCGAGTTCGGCCCTTTTGATTTTCTGACTCCAGCTCCTGGCACATTTCATTGTAATATTTTGCTTTGTCATTCCGTGCTGCCTTTTGGAATCTTCTGTTGAGCTCTTTAGTGTCTTGAATCCTTCCCTGTGCTTTGGCTTCTCTACGTTCCAGTGCAATCTTCAGAGTTTCTTCTGACATCCATTTTGGTCTTTTCTTCCTCTTCTGTCTTTGCAATGACCATTTGCACTCTTCCTGGATGATATCCTTGATATCCTCCCACAACTCATCTGGCCTTCGCTCATTAGTGTTCGAAGCCTCAAACCTGGCCCTGAGATGGTTCTGAAATTCAGGTGGGATAGACTCAAAGTCATATTTTGGTTGCCTTGGATTTGGTTTAATTTTCCTCAGCTTCAGCTTGAATTTGCATATGAGTAGTTGGTGGTCTGTTACACAACCAGCTCCTGGCCTAGTTTTCACAGCTGATATTGAGCTTCTCCAGCGGTTCTTTCCACAGATGTAATTGATCTGATTCCTATGCATACCATCAGGTGAAATCCAGGTATATAACCTGCGTTTATGTCTCTTAAAAAATGTATTTGCTATGAATAAGTCATTGACTGTGCAAAATTCGATCATTCTCTCTCCAGCTCCATTTCTGCCAGGAGAAGCTAAAAAAACAAAAACAAAAACAAACAAAAAACCAAACAACAACAATGCAGGACATTGCAGAGAAAACGAATGAGGTATTGGCATCACTGGAAAAACAAGAATCCACTCTTCAAAAGATAATGTCCTGTGTTTCAGAGGCTGTCAACATCATGGAGGGACACATGAGCAGAGTTTGGGAGATGGAAAACAGAACCAGTGAAATTGAAGATAGAATTTTCACCACTAATCTGCAAAAGCAAAAAAGCAGACTCAAAAAAGATGGAAAGAGAACAAAACCTAAGAAACATGTGGGATACAATCGAGAGAAATAACATGCATATCATTGGAATCCCAGAAAAAGAAGAAGCAACTAAAGGCACTGAAAAAGTTGTGGAAGAATTACTAGAGGAAAACTTCCCAGGCATAATGAAGAATGAGAGAATAAGTATTCAGGAAGTTCAGCGAACACCATATAAATTAGACCCTAAAAGAAAAACATTAAGGCATATCATAGCTAAATTTGCCAGAACCAAAGATAAGGAGAGAATCCTGAAAGCAGCAAGGACGAAA
>NW_006400143.1:1258026-1259231 GCF_000299155.1 Elephantulus edwardii
GATTGTGTACCAATGAGGGAGTTTTTCTTTTGCTTTTCAAGGAGAGGAGCAAATGGGGGGGTGAGGGGGGAGGGGTTTGTGCTGGGAGAAGGGTGCAACAATGAATGAATGGAATTCCAAAATCTCTGTAGATGTTCATTGAAATGAAAAATAAACAAACTAAATTTTTTTTTAAAAAGAGTCATTTCTAAATCCATCTTGAAGTACAATATCATTTGTTACAGGATTATATCCATACGCATACAAGTAAGTCCAGTAAATACCACTATCTTTCAGATATATGCACCAATAACCAGAGCCAAAAAAGAGGGAATAGAAGATTTCTACCAACTTTTACAGCCAGCAATTGATCAAACATATAATCAAGATGAATTGATAGTAATGGTTGACTTGAAAGCAATAGTTGGGAACAGAGAAGAAGAGTTAATAATGGGAAAACAAGGACTCGGTAACAGTAATGAAACCAGAGATATGATTGAATTTTGCATAGTCAATGACTTATTCATTGCAGATACGTTTTATGAGAAACATAAAAGCAGCTTATACACATGGATTTCACCTGATGGTATGCATAGGAATCAGATTGATTACATCTACAGAAAGAACTGCTGAAGAAGCTCAGTATCAGCTGTCAAAACTAGGCCAGGAGCTGATTGTGGAACAGACTACCAACTACTCATATGCAAGTTCAAGCTTACGCTGAGGAAAATTAAACCAAATCCACGGGAACCAAAATATGACTTCGAGTTTATCCCACCTGAATTTCAGAACCAACTTAGGAACAGGTTTGAGGTCTTGAACACTAATGAGAGAAGACCACATGATGTGTGGTAGGATATTAAGGGTATCGTCCAGGAAGGGTGCAAATGGTCTTTACAAAGACAGAGGAGGAAGAAAAGACCAAAATGGATGTCAGAAGAAACTCTGAATATTGCACTAGAGCACAGAGAAGGCAAAGCAGAAGGAAGAATTCAAAATAGTAAATAGCTGAACAGAAGATTCCAAAAGGCAGCGCATGATGACAAAGTAAAATATTCCAGCGAAATATGCAAGGAGCTGGAGTCAGAAAATCAAAACGGCCAAACTCGTTCAGCATTTTTTAAGCCCAAGTGACTGAAGAACAAATTCAAACCTCGAGTTGCTATAATCAAGGATGCTTTGGGCAGAATATTAAATGATCCAGGAAGTATTAAAAGAAGATGGAA
>NW_006400143.1:1260685-1271848 GCF_000299155.1 Elephantulus edwardii
CAACGCAGGAGGGGAAGACCCTCTATGAGATGGATTGATTCGGTGACTGGGGTAATCGGGATGGGTGTGTCAGAGGCGGTGCGTTTGGCACAGGACAGAGCAGCATTTAGGGCTGTTGTGCATAGGGTCGCTATGAGTCGGAAACGACTCGACGGCACATAACAACACAACAACAATCCCATCAATTCCTGGGCCCTTATTTTTTTTTCTGTCAGTGCTTTTATTTCAGTTTTAAGTTCTTCCTTCATTACCATTGGCTGTTGTTCATGTGGTATTTCCTGAAAGTTTTAGTATCAACTAATTCTTTTTAGTTGTATTGCTTCTATCTTCCTTTGATGTTTTCTGGATCATTCAAACTTTTGCCCAAAACATCTGGAGGTTTGAATGATCAAAGTCCAGAGGAACTGTGTGAGGACATCAAGGATATATAGCAAAAAGATCATTACAAAGAGGAGAAAGAAAAAACAAAAGTGGATGTCAGAAGAGATTGAAAATTTCAAGAGCATTGAGAAGCCAAAACAAAAGGAAGAGTGGCTAAAGTAAAAGAACTAAACAGAAAATTTCAAATAGCAGTCTGAGACGACAAAGCAAAATAAAATGAAATGTGCCGAGAGATGGAATCAGAGAATAAAAACAGAACTCATTCAACATTTCTCAAGCTGAAAGAAATGTCACTAGCTAAATAATAATAATAATAATAAATAACTAGTTGTTATTGTTGTTGTCAACTCAACACGTTGGGTTGACCAAGGCTTGTAGCGACCCTATCTATGATCAATAGCTCTGAATGAAAGTTGCTTATCTGTAGCCAATTCTGAACTCTTGCCTTATCCTAAGCCAATCTCACTCCCAATTGTCACAGTAACTGTATCAATTCATCTCCTCCAGGGTATTCCTCTCCTGCACTCTTTCTCTCCCCTTCCAAGCATGTAGTCCTTCTCCAACGACTGGTCCCTCATGGCAACAAGTCCAAAGTATACATGAAGCCATTTCAAAATCCTTGTCTCCAAGGAGTGACCTGGTTTCACCCTCTCCAGAAAAGATCTCTTTGTTCTCTTGGCAGTCTATGATGTGTTCAATACTGTTCTCCAGCACTACAATTCAAAGGCATTGATTCTGCTTCTGTAATCCTTAGTCATTGTCCAGCTCTCAGATACTGACATTTGAGAAGCAATTGAGAAGACCATGGCCTGGATCAGGTGCACTTTAATCTGCATACTGACATCATTGCTCTTAAGCACTCTGGAGAGGTCCCTGACAGCAGAATTTCTTAAAGCAACTCATCTTCTCATTTCCTGATTATGGTGCTAAGAGTGTTGAGTGTGGATCTGAGCAAGATAAAATTGTTAAGACATCAATTTCAATTTCCTATATAATTTAGGAACTTTTGGTGGCCTGCTTGTAAGAAACAGTGCTGCCATCCTAAAGGCACAGTTTGAATCTACCAGCTGCTCCATGGGAGAAAGATGAGCAATCTCCTCGTGTACAATTTACTGCTTCTGAAAACTCACTACAAATAATTGGTCGGTTCTGACTTGATGGTACATGGAAACAACAACATACAATTAATAAGGTTGAAATTTTTTTTTGTATGTTCATTGACACTCAGGTTTTATGCTTATAAATTTTATGTTTGTAAACTCTCCCAGGTTTTCTCGGTTGTTTTTTCCTCTATTCTTAATTTCTTAACACACTAAACTTACATTAGGTTTGAATCTTTATGTTACTTGTAAATATCTTCTGCTAGACTGTCTTATATTGTTTTGTTTTGTCTTGTGCTTTAATTTTATATAGTCCATTTTAACCAGCTTTTCCTTTTGGTTTGTATCTTTATATCTTAAGAAACTCTTCACTAAACCAAAGTTATGAAGCTCATCTACATTTTTTTCTTTAGATTTTGTTTTAACACTTTGATCATTTCTTTCTGTATGTGTGTGTGTGTGTGTGTGTGTGTGTGTGTGTGTGTGACATGAGATAGTATACATAAACATACAGAGATTTATGCCTAAGAAACTAAGAAACTCAGGGTCTGCAACAATGAATGAATGGAAATCCAATTTCTTTACATACTTTCACTAAAACAACAACAAAAAAAGGCAAAAACTCAGGGTCATAAATCTGGAAGCTTCCTTGGATAAATTTTTATATACAACCACTATTCTATACTTTTACGGTTATATAGTAATTTTGTCACATGTTATAGTGCTTTTAATATTACAAAGCCTATACAAGCATAATTTAATTTTTTTTAAGTTTAGGTCACCAGGATTCAAGGCAAAACTGATCATCTTTGAAATTAAGAGATAATATTCATAATTATAGTTCA
Source organism: Elephantulus edwardii (assembly GCF_000299155.1). Classification (NCBI taxonomy): domain Eukaryota; kingdom Metazoa; phylum Chordata; class Mammalia; order Macroscelidea; family Macroscelididae; genus Elephantulus; species Elephantulus edwardii. Next base: position 1,263,012 of record NW_006400143.1, read on the forward strand.
AAGCTTTTACAATTATGTTCCAATTATTCAGTTATAAAAGTCTACTTAACTCATGAAGTGAGCAAAGGTCAGGAAGAGAAAATATATCTTTAATGAGGCATTGTAAAAGAAATATCTTTTTAAAAAAATAAAAGAGGCACAAGATCTCACCGATAACATATTGCACTTGTTATTACAAAGAGAGAAACAACAAGAAATTCAGCATTCATTTACTTACTGAAATAAAATAAAAAGGCCTATTCAATCAAAGTGACCTGTCATGCTTCAAACCTGTCAAGTTTCAAACTTCTCAGTAAATACATTTCTTATAAAAGATTAGGCTGTTAAAATCAAAGATGCATGAAAGGAAGTGGTAATTACATATCTGGATAGTAGGCCAGCCACCGAGTTTCAGAATTTTAGTTTTTATTTCCAAGCTAACCAATTTACATGAAGCTAAAATTTCAAGAGACTCATTATCAATTCCTCCTTAAAAAAAGTTTATCCGTTTCAAAAGTCATTCTTGATTCAGAGCTTTTAAGACTTGATATCTTCAATGCATATTCTTAAAAACTGGAACAATATTCCTATGTTTTCTTGAAAACATTGATGTTTACGTGAATATCCTTAGGCTTGATATTCTAGTTAAGACAAATTATTAAATGTGAGAAGTTCCTCTTAGAGGAATAACAGCAACTTGTTTAGAAAACTGCAAGTTAGTGTCAGACTGAAAATCTAAATTCTTTCAGTCTTTTTGGTATGTGGAGTCCCTAAGTAGTCTAAATAGTTCCACCCAGGGGCCCCTTTGAAAGAAGCACCTGGTGACCCACTTTTGGAAAATCAGCCATTGATTACCCAGTTGTTGTTATGTGCCATCAAGTCACTTGTGACTCACAGAGACTATGTGCAAGAGCCTAAACCCTGCTCTATTCTGTGCCAATCTCACTGTCTTTGCCACACCTACTCCCATTACCCTAATCACTGAATCGATCCATATCATCAAGGGTCTTCCTCTCTTGCACTGTCCCTCACCCTCCCAATCATGCTGTCCCTCTCCAAGGACCGCTCCCGCCTTCTAACATGCCCAAGGCATGTCAGTTGAAGCTTCAAAGTCCTTGCCTCCAAGGAGCAGCCAGGTCTCACCTCCAGGATGAACCTGTTTGTTCTCCTAACAGTCCATTATATATTCAACACTCTTTTCCAGCACCACAGGCATCACTTCTCCGCCTATCATCCCTAGTCATTGTCCAGCTATCTGATGCATAGCAAGCAATTACGAAGACTATGGCCTGGAGTAAGTACACCTTAGTCTTTAGACTGATGTCATTGATCCTCAGTAATCTGGAAAAGTCCCTACCAGCCAACTTGCCCAAACCAATTCATCTCTTAATTTTCTGGATGCTGGTACCAATAGTGTTGATTGTGGAGCCAAGTAAACTAAAACTTAACAATCTCGATCTCTTCACCAGCCATATTGATGCTGCCAATTGGCCTAGTGGTGCGAATCCTTGTGTTCTTGATGTTGAATTTCAATCTGTATTGAAGGTTACAGTCCTTGACCTTCTGCAGCAAGTGCTTCAGGTCCTCCTTAGTTTCAGCAAGCATGGTTGTGTCATCTGCATAACACATATTGTTGATGAATCTGCCTCCAATCACAATGCCACATTCCTCCTCATACAGCCGAGCCTCCCAAATGGTCTTTTCTGCATATAGATTGAAAAAGTATTGGAAATAAAATACGTCCCTGGCATACACCCTTCCTGATTTTGAACCATGCAGTGTCTCCTTGCTCTGTTCTGATGACTGCCTCCTGGTTCAAGTATAGGTTTCACATAGGCGCAATCAAATGTCCTGGGATTCCCATGGAGTACAATTAATCCTAGAGAGTGCAGCTCACCCTGTGAAGCACAATTGAGACACGCAGTAAACCAAGAATAGGAATCTATATAATGGCCACCACTTTTTGTTGGGAGTGTTGAGTTTGTGTCACACAAAACTTGATGTTGAAAATAGTGCTATTTTAAAATTCTATTTCTGCTCCTAGTTTCCTTTGAGGGAGTTCTGGTGCTGTAATATATAGAGAGGTACACTGCTAACCCAAAGGTGGTACCTCTCTGCAGGTTTGAAGGTTTGAAGCCACTAGTTGCTCCAAGGAAGAAGACGGATTGCGTCTGTGCAATGTACAGCCTCTTGAAAACCTCTTGGATTGGCTATGAGTCAGTCTAAATCAACAACAATGAGTTCAGTTCAGTTGAGTTTCCTTTAAATTTTAGTGGCTTTAATACTTTGTCTACTATGTAGAAATATTATAACAGAACCTCTGCTTTTATTTCTTTCCCAATGGCATTAACGTAGAACCCACTATTTTTTCAGTCCATTTAATATTTGCAGTTGTTCATGTAGCAGCATTAGCCTTCCTGCCTGCTTTATGCTGTAGTGACCCTTAGCCTGAAGCTTTCTTATTTTTTTTTTACTTATTTTCTCGAGATCTTAATGATTGATCTTGGTCTCTCAACTGTTGATGATTCATATCTCAGGCACTATAAATGTATCAGGAACCATAAAGATCACACATATGTTTCTAGACAATAAATGAAGTTTGCCAATAGAGACAACATCATGATAGATAAAGATGACAGAAGAAGAATTGATGCTTTTTGATCTTTGAGCTTTGGTGTTGGAAAAGAGTATTGAACATCTCATGGACAGCCAAAAGAGCAAACAAATATGTCTTGGAGAAAGTGCAACCAGAGTATTCTTTGGAGGCAAAAATGATAACGCTTTACCTCATATATTTCAGACATGTTGCTAGGAGGGGCTATTCCTTAGAAAAGGTCATGATACTCAGAAAGCAGAGGGTCACTGAAGGAGAGGAAGACCGTCAACTAGGTAGATTGACAGTGACTGCTGCAATGAGCTCTAGTGTGTCAAAAAATGTGAGATTGGCACAGAATAGGACAGGGTTCAGATCTGTTGTTCATGAGTCATACTTAACTCTATGGCTACTAACAACTAACAACAACAAATTTATTTTAGCCACTTAAAAAAGAGAACATATTCTATTTTATTTGAAGAGACAAAATATGCCTTAGGTTTTTAACAAACCATCTATAATCCTTGTTATTGTTAGTTTTTTTAGTTTAAGGAACATCTTTAACAGAATGAAGCATTGCCTTGTCTTACACCATCTTCCTGATTTTTAATGGGTTTGATTCCATTGATTTTCTTACTGAATCAATACATCTTATTGAAATTATCCCCATATTTTCACTGACCCTCGTTTTACCCATCATGATATGATTGTCTTTGCTAATAACATGTTCAAAAAAAGGAAGATGAAGTCTCATTATCCTTGTCTCTAAAGCAATATTCTTTTATTTCTCTTGTAACTGACTATTTTGTCATTTCAGGACACATCCAATATTCTTCATTAATACCATAGTTCAAATGTGTCAATTTGTTTTTCCTTTTCATTGTCCAAACTTTGCAAGTGAGTGAGTGAGTGAAAAGATCATGTCTTGGGTTGGATTTTCCACAGACATCAAAGTGATATCTTAATTTTTATTAAAAAAGAACCAATCAAGTCTTTAAGGAGGTCCTTTGCAGCAGATTTGCCCAATGCAATGCATTATTTTATTGTTGTTGTTGACATATATTTGTCATCAGTAAGCACTGAGTTTAGTATACTTACATATATTTTTTGTGGTTTCAGCTGTGAGTCAGCTCCAACAGGATGATACATATCAATAACTCTCAATAACATGTTGTTCTTGCTGTTGTTTTCAGGTGTTGTCAAGTTGAGCACTAAACATAGTGAGCCTATGAACAAAATATCTGAACCATGTTCTATCCTGCACCATCCTCACACTTCCTGACACACAAGAGCCCATTTCAGCAGTCACCATATCAATCCACTTGGTTGAGTCTTCCTCTTCTTCACCGACCCTCCACCTTTCCAAACTTCATGTCCTCTCCAAGGAATAGCACCTCCTAGCAACATGTCCAAAATTTGGGAGGCAAAGCCTCATTATTTTTGCCTTCAAAGAGCACTCTGACTGAACCTTCTCCAAGATATATTTGTTCATTCTCTTGGCCATCCATGGGATGATCAGTGCTCTTCTCCAACACCACAGGTTAAAGACGTCAATTCTTTTTCTGTTATCCTTATTCATCGTCCATGTCTCAGATGCATAGCTAGTAACTGGAAAGACTATGGCCTGAATCAGACATACTTTAGTCCTCAAACTAGCATCACTAGTCCTCAATAATTTTGAAGAGTCCATAACTGCAGATTTTTCCAATGCAATGTGTCCCCTTATTTCCTGACTGTTGGTACCAAAAGTGTTCATTGTGGATCCAAGCAAGATGAAGTTGTTGACAGTCTCAGTCTCTTCTCTATCCATCATGACACTGTCTGTTGGTCCAGTGGTAAGAATCTTAATTTTCCTGACATTGAGATGTAATCCAAACCAAGGGTTGCACTCCTTGATCTTCTGCAACATGTGCTTCAAGCCCTCCTCACTTTCAGGAAGCAAGGTTGTGTCATCTGCATAATGTAGGTTATTGAAGAATCTCCCTCCAATTCTGATACCACATTCCTCCTCTCAGAGTACACATTTCCAGATATTTTGTTAGGCATAAAGATTGTATAGATATGGAGAGAGAATACAACTCTAGTGAATTCCCTTTCCAATTCCAAACCATGCAATGCTCCTCTGCTCGGTTCACACACAGCCTCAAATAGTCTCAAACCTATTCTTAAGATGATCATGAAATTCAAATGGAATTGATTCAAGATCATATCTTGGTTCCTGTAGACTTATTTTCATTTTCTTTGACCTCAATTTGAACCGTCTCTGATCTCCTTTACAATCAGCAGGAGCTAGGAGCTGATTAACTGTCTCTGATTTTGTTTATAATCAGTTGTGGTGGGGAAGCCTTTTGTGTGAGCAAATAAGATCTGGTGAGAAGGCCTTTGTAATTAAAAGTTGGTTGGGTCCTGCCTGAGGGTGAGCCTTTAGCTTGGTGTAGTTGGATCCTGGAGGGTGAGTGTTCTTTATTTACTTGAAAGCAGGGAGTAAACTGGATGTTTCTGATTGGGTAAACAATCAAGTGTACGCTGATTAATTGTTGCTGATCTAATTTACGATCAGCTGTGGGTGGTAGTTGATTAACTGTTTCAATAACATAAATCACCTGAAAACCTTAAAAATTGAGGTTTCTCAAAGAAAATTAATTTTGCTTCAAATTATTTTTAATTCTGCCTCAAAATTAATTTCACTAACTCCTGCCTCAATTTCCAATTTGCCACACTGCCCTTAATGGGGAAAAGGATGGCCAATCTCCTCCTATTTCTTTACCTTAAATATGTTTCTTTAACTACCTTAAATATATTTTTCCTCATTTTTTTAACTTTTAAAAAAATTGTTATTTTAATCAATGTTTACAGAAAAGTTGGGCTTTTACTCATTCATTGTTGCATATATTGCTCCCTTCTCCTATCTTCTCTCCCCACACTCCATTTTGCAATGCATCTTTTGTTCCAGATTGTTGTTATACATATATTGCCTAATCATATATTCTTTTCAGACATTTTGTCTCTTCATCTGCACCAATGCAGGGTTTATGATCTATCCATTCTTTCCCTATTCTCCCTCTCCACCCTGCCCCAACATATTCTTAGACTGGAAACAAAAAAATGTATCTATCCAGTCCATATATGCAAAATGTAAACCTGATTACAGCTGATTTGCGTGCATAGGGTTTCAAAAATTTCTGACAATGATCATCAAGTCTTGATATTTGAGAAATTGAAAATGTATATTGATGTAGTTCACAGAGAGAAAATTTTCTCATGAAACAAAAGTTAGCAAGCTTCTGTTTATCACTCCAGATTCCAAGGATGTTTTATTTCTCACATTTAACTTGGGTTCTCTGAAACAATGTCTCATAATTGGTTTTCTTTTTCAATTTTATTAATTTTAATTAACATTTACAGAAATTTTGGATTTCCATTCATTCATTGTTGCACTTTTCTCCCTGCCAAGTCCTCCCCCTGCCACCGCCAGTTTGCTCCTCTCTTTGAAAAGTAAAAGAAAAATTCTTTCTTTGGTATACAATCCGCCCCCACACCCCTCCAAACCTCCCTGAGTACACTCCACTATGCAACCTTAATTCTGGACTCTTGAGATAACCATTAATACCCTATCATATATGTCTTTTAAATTATTCTCTCCCTCATCTGTTTCAATGCAGTATACATAATTTATCCAGTTATTCTCAGTCATACCCTACAGTGATGTCAGTCTCATTCTACAACAGTGGCACCATGCAGTAGTTGTCCTTTTGTGATTGAGATATTTCACTCAGTGTAATGTCCTCCAGGGTCACCTATTTTGAATAATATTGCATGAGTTCCTTGTTTTTCAATGCAGCATACTATTCCATTGTATGAATATACCACAGTTTCTCTAGCCATTCATTTGTTAATGGGCACTTGTTTCCAACTCCTTGCTGTTGTGAACAAAGCCACGATAAATATGGGTGTGAATATATCTGCTTGGATGTCGGTTATGGTCTCCTTAGGGTATATTTCCAGCATTGGAATTGCTGGGTCAAATGGTATCTCTATTTGCAACTTTCCGAGAAAGTGCCACACCACTTTCCACAGTGGTTCACCATTTTACACTTCCACCAACAGTGAATAAGGGTTCCAGTTTCTCCACAACCTTGCCAGCATTTTTTGCTTGCTGTTCTGTTAAATTTTGCTAGTCTTACTGGGGTGAGATGATATCTCATAGTTGTTTTGATTTGCATTTCTCCTAGAGCTATGGATTTTGAACATTTCTTCAGGTGCTTGTTAGCCATCTGAATGTCATATCCTGTGCCCATTTTTCTATTGGATTAATTATCTTTATCTTGTGGTGCTCAAGTATTTTATAAATTCTAGATATAAGTCCACTTTCTGACATGTCATTCCCAAATACTTTCTCCCAGTCTGTGGCTTCCCTTTTTACACTGTTGGAGAAGTTTTTGGATGTGCACAGGGATTTGATTCTTAGAAGGTTCCATTCATCTATTTTATCTTCTCCTGGTTGTAGATTTTTCATGATACTTGGAAGACCATTGATGTTGTGGATTAGGAAGTCTAGAGTTCTTCCAAACTTTTCTTTGATGAAGTTTATAATCCTTGGTTTTAGTTCTAGATCCATGATCCACCTTGAGTTGGTTTTTGTATAGGGAGTGAGGTGTGGTGTGAATCTTGCTTGAGTCTTCTGCAGATACTTTTCCAATTTTGCCAGCACCATTTGTTAAAAAGGTTGTCATTTGCCCACTTAACTGACATCATTTCCTTTTCAAAAATCAGGTGACCATAGGTAGATGGTCTAATTTCTGGGTTCACAATTTTACTCCATTGATCTATGTGTCTGTAATTGTACCAGTATCATGCTATCTTAATCACCACAGCAGTGCAGTAGGATTTGAAATCAAGGAGTGAGATGCCTCCTACCTTTTTTCTAAGAAGTGCTTTGCTTTTCGGGGCTTCTATCCAATCCAAATGAAACTGGATATTACCTTTTCCATATCGTTGAAAAATGGAATTCATATATTTATTGGGATTGCGTTGAATGTGTAAATTGCCTTTGGTAGTATTGCCATTTTCACAATATTGAGTCTTCCTATCCATGAGCAAGGGATATTCTTCCACTTCTCAAGGTCTCTTTTTGTTTCTTTTAGTAATGTTTTGTAATTTTCTTTGAATAGATCATTTGTGCTTCTGGTTAAATTTATCCCCAAGTATTTAATCTTGTGATTAGCTATTGTGAAGGGTATGGTTTTTCTTAGTTCTGGCTCTGTATACTCTTTGTAACTGTAGAGAAATCCAACTGATTTTTTTATGTTGTTCTTGTATCCTCCTGATACTTTGCTGAATTGGTTCACTGTGTCCAATAGTTTTCTTGCTGAGTCTTTAGGGTTTTCTAAGTATACTATCATATCATCTGCACAGAGAGATAATTTTACCTCCTATTGTCAATTTGGATCTATTTTATTGCCTTCTTTTGTCGTATTGCTATCGCTAAGACTTCCAATACAATATTGAATAAGAGAGGTGATGGTGGGCATCCTTGCCTAGTTCCTGTTCTTAAAGGGAATACCTTTAAGCTCTCTCCATTGAGAACAATGTTGGCTCTCAGGTTTGCATGAATACTTCTTACTATGTTGAAGAAACTCCCCTCTAATCATATTTTGTTGAGTGTTTTAATCAGGAAAGAATGTTGGATTTTGTCAAAGGCCTTTTCTGCATCAATTGACAGGATCATGTGGTTCTTGTTCTTTGCTCTGTTAATGTGATGAATTTCCTTAATTGTCTTCCTTATGTTGAACCATCCTTGCATATCTGTTATGAATCCCACTTAGTCATGGTGAATTATTTCTTTGATGTATCATTGGATTCTATTGACCTGTATTTTTTCCAGGATTTTTGCATCTATGTTCATAAGAGATACATAGTTTTCTATTTTAGTGGAGTCATTTCCTGGCTTTGGTATCAAGGATATGTTTGCTTCATAGAATGAATCTGGGAGAATTCCATCTTTCTCTATTTCCTAAAATAGTTTATGTAGAATTTATGACAGTTCTTCTCTGAATGATTGATAAAATTCACTTGTAAAACCATCTGGTCTAGGGCTTTTTTTGGTTGGAAGTTGTTGTATTACCTTTTCAATTTCTTCTTTTGTAGTGGGTCTGTTCAGATGTTCAGTTTCAGTTTGTGTCAGTTTAGGTAGGTTGTGCATTTCTAAGTATTTGTCCAATGCCTCTAGGTTTTCATATTTGTTTGAGTATAGTTTTTCATAATA